>NW_024539030.1:0-14161 GCF_016647635.1 Suillus subaureus | reverse complement strand
GCAAGGCTTGAAGCAGAGCTCCGCAAGCTGACAAGGAAATAAATTGGGTGAGATCGATAAGATTGTTTTCAATGTTTTTCGATCGGATTCATTCTCCCAGTAGACTTTGTCCTAAGGACCACACGGATCAGGAATGAACGTTGTGGGGTGCTTGACAACAATGGCTACCATGTAAGATTCGTCTGTTAGACGGAAACATTCTTCACCACAGGGCTCTCCTTCGCTGAGCCGCATGCTCTGATTTGTCACCTGGGGCCTACCACCTCCGAACGACCCGGAATGAAGATGCACTAGCAGACCGCATGAGTAAAATGGATTCAAAAATTATAGTAGAACTTACAATGGGTCGTGCATCGAGTTCGCAGACAATTAAGGTTTGGACAAATGTCGCAAGAACGGATGTCAACCTCCTAGGGAGGGTCATCAACTGCAGGTTGGAAGCAGGCCCCCTCCATATCATCCTCAGTTCCTCCAGGCCAGCGAAGGAAATCCCTGCATAAAACAATGAGTGCATCCTCACGAGGACATGAATCAAGCGAACTGACCGCTGAAATCTCTGCCATAGAAGACCCTTTTTGTACGGTTCACGTTGTGATTTTGGGAGGATGCGCATCCGATCAATGTTCTTTATCGATATGTTCCAAGTATTGTGTAGTCGGCGGGCAGTTTCTATTTGGATCATTCCACTGTAGATGCAATCTCTAGTGGCGGTTTCAGCATGCTCAACTGATCGTGGCTTACAGTCTGGATCAAAGTCTTTTCCCATGCGAAACGACTGAAATTGGTCTAGATATTCCATGACAGGGAATTCCTCCTCGTCGCCATACGGAATGAATGCAACTGTCCTCACACAATCCCCAGCGCCAAATGCTCTGATTGATTGGTGGACAAGACTCGTAAGGAGGGTGGGCCTTAAAAGTAGGATCAACAGAGATTTCATTCATTTCTAATGGGTATGATATGCCTTGACCCTCGGCATCGTACTGGGTCACTATCGGCAAAGGTTGGTTCGGGTTCTCCAAGTCGATCCGCATCTCCGAATCATGAAAGGCCTTGGGGTCAAGTAACTGATCTTCATCTTATTATATTTTTCCCTTTCTCCAGGGACACGTCGGCCAGCCAAAGCGTGGATGATTTGTCGGCACTCCCTGGTTCCCATTCGTAAAATTGTTTCCAGACTTCTTTGTAGATTTTGCAAGCCCAGCTCGCGCAGTTCGGTATATGTGTATTCGGATGACTGAGGCTCAAGGTTGGATAAATCGCGCTCTTCCGTTCCGTCGATCAACAGTATCGGCTCCATATCGAAAGAGTGCAACAGCTTTAGCTGGAGACTTGTGTTGCCTATGTAGTGGATGGTTTCGTCACAGAATTCATCGTGATGTTTGTAGTTGTTTGAAATGTCAAGTCAAGTAGTAGCGCTGCCACCAAAGCGCATTACGCCTCATTCCGCTATCATGGCAGAGAAGTCGAACGCCAATATGCTCTTCGCTAACTTCAACCAAGATTTCTCGTGCGTCCTATACCTATAAAGAAGTGCTTCTCGAACCGTGTTTTAGATGCATATCCGTTGGAACTCGAAAGGGTTACAGCATCACAAATTGTGATCCATTCGGAAGAGTCTACACGATGAGTGCGTCTTTGACATGTCTTGTAAGGGTGTCGTGGACACTGAAGTGGCAGGATCATCTTATGCTTAGATGACGGAGCACGTGGCATTGTTGAAATGCTCTTCTGCACTTCACTCATTGCGCTAGTTGGTGCCGCTGATCAACCCCAGTCTAGCCCACGGAAACTACAGATTGTCAACACAAAGGTGCATATTCCTTAAACTGTTTACGTAAAGCTGAATGTCATCTCTTTACACTGACAGCGACAATCTATGATCTGCGAACTGCTGTTCCCGTCCTCCATCCTTGCTGTCAAACTGAACAGGAAAACCCTTGTTATTGTGTTGGAAGTCGAAATATACATTTATGACATATCCAACATGCGTCTTCTACATATCATAGAGACTACACCCAACCCAGAAGGTGAGCGCGTTACCTACCGCTCACCAACAATCTACAGCTGAGCTGTGCCAGCAACATGTGCCCTCTCACCATCCGCTGACAATTCCTACCTTGCATATCCTTCTCCTGTACCTTCCCCTACCACTCAATCGCCTAGTCAGGCCTCTACGTCACAGGCTCCATCCTCTAGTCACCAATCTGGCGACGTTCTCCTGTTCTCCACACGCTCATTGACAGTCGCTAATGTAATCCAGGCGCACAAATCACCAATCTCTTTCCTTTCCATCAATTCGACAGGTACTATGCTTGCGACTGCATCCGACAAGGGCACTGTCATCCGGGTCTGGAGCATCCCTGGAGCAGAGAAACTGTACCAATTTCGCCGGGGGACCCGCGAGGCACGAATATATTCGATTAACTTCAATGTGGTGTCATCCTTGCTTGCTGTCAGCTCGGCACATGACACAGTGCACATCTTCAAACTTGGCCCTCAAAAAGCCCCGTCGTCCTCGTCCAGTAAGAAGAATGATGGCCTGTCCAGCCCGCCCGAGTCCATTGACGGCAGGGAGGGGTCTGTAGGGATGGATGGAGGGTATGAAGCATTCGCTGACGAACGCAAGAAGAGCGGTGTTTCGTACGTTGATTGTATTCTTGCGCAGTCTAAAATTCCTTTCTGATATTGTCTAGCTTGAGTCTTCGTCGCAAGTCGCTGCAAATGACCAAGAGTCTGTCGCATTCAGTTGGAGGCTATCTCCCTAACACATTGACCGAGATGTGGGAGCCATCTCGTGACTTTGCGTTCTTGCGACTGCCAACAAGTGGAGCAAGATGCATTGTTGCGCTCAGCGGGTATGATTAAATATGTCTCTTTATTACCACCCTAGTTTTCTCATGTCTGGTTTAGAACGCTACCGCAGGTCATGGTCATCTCATCCGAGGGTTACTTCTACTCGTACAACATCGACCTGGAGAACGGTGGTGAGTGTTCCCTAATGAAACAGTATAGGTAAGCTTTTCAGGTGTATTTCATTCACAGAGCTAACCCCATGTAACAGCTTACTCGACCCTGATTCGGCTGGTATGGAGTGATGTTTCTCTTTTTGTTCTCTTCTCGTGGATGATTTGAAGTTCGCACTCGCCTTGTATAATGTACTCACAGTTTAGTTCAATGAGAAGTACTTACTATACAAGAACAGTCGTATTCTCGACTTGCTTTGAAGTTTGCTAGCAACGGCACGGGGTGTTTTATTGTTGTTCGGAATCAATAATCGGGGTGATAGGTCGCGTTACACGTGTTTGTGGTGCTCTGCGCGGCCTGTGGCAGGTCGGAGTTCGTTACGACTGTGACCACGACCTCTCGGCGCAACTTGTTTCTTTACCCACATACTTTGCACTGGAAACTTATACCCTCACACTGTCACCGCAACCGTCTGGATCACACTGATGGCTGTAGACAATTTCTCCTACAAGGACAGCATACGAGCTGCTTTGGCCTCGTGCATGCCATGCTTTAGCGGCATAGCGCCTGTCAACTCCAATGATATTCCCACAGCGATGTCAGAACCCACAGATCGCCGTCGAACGAGCTCGAGGGGCTCTTGCGTGACACAGACACAGAAATAGAAAACGCTCTCCCTGCACTCAAACATCGGTGCTGGCCGGAGAAAGCCCCGAAAGCACCCTGCATTCTCGCTGACACTCTTCGGGTACACGTTATTTGGCCGCCCACCAATTTACCTTTCCGACGATGAAGACGAACGAGGATGGAGGAGGAGAGCACTCGGCACTGCATCATCATCCACGCTCGACTCGGATGCAGCACCACTAGATGCATCGACTATTGCTCGCCTGTCGTCTCCAGACCGCGTAGAAGCTGAGCAGCACAGACGTGATGAGGAAGCGCAGCGGAAGGTAGAGAGGAAGGCACGGCGCAGGGAGCGAGAGCGCATGTCAGCTTTGCTCTCACTAAATGGTGGCTCTCTTGCGAAAGGCAGTGGTTTTGAGGGATTCCAAGGCAGTGGAGAATCTGTGATATCCTCGCTACCAGCCGATGAATTTGGGCCGTTTGTACGGGGGAAAGAAGATTTGTCAGCCATAGGAGGAGAGGGAGAAGGCTCCGAAGACGTTGACGATGCTGACCTCGGCGGGGAGTTATACACCCGCAAGAAACGCCAATCTATTTGGAGTGGTTCGGGTTCAGACTCTCGCTCTCGGACATCTGCTTCAGTCTCCAACGGGGATGCAAATTTACATTACAACCATCACCAGCTAGCACAAGCTGTCCACCCTCATACCCACAGACCGAGATGCAGCTGCCCAACCCTGCCAAAAAGTCAAAACACCGCACGTCAAAACGCTTCTCCCCTCTCTCGTCTTCAACAGCATCGCAGTCCACAGCACCTTATACTCCCGCTCCGTCCATATCTGCGTCTCCAGCTATTACTGCATTCTCTGTCCCCCATGAGCGCATGGAGCACGCCATCGAGGGAGAGGATGTACGGGGATTTCCAAGTGTTGGGCTTTCGGGCGCAAGAGGGAAAACGAGAGACATGGGTGCGTTCCTCGCTAGCCGGGAGGCTGCTCAGTCGTGAGTGGAAGTGTAATCAAGAGTGTGCTTTATTTTTTGGTATGCACATCTACATCTATATCTATCATGTATGGATACTTATGTTGTTCCGTGGACGGGGTTCATGTTGTTATGATATCAGTGATTTTTAGATGATTTAAGCTTGCATCTTGGTCCGAGAGGACGCTTGATGGCTTGCGAAGCATGTTGCGGGAACGTTGTTTCAGTCACCTTATGTTCGCGACAGAGAAATTAGGTTTGTGCTGCTTGTGCTGGTGGAGATCGCGCAAGAATCCGACTGGTGTACCTGCTCAGAACACTTGACATATATTAAGGACCAGTTTAATGGACTACCTTCTCTATTTCCGTCTCGTAATCACTACCATACGCTTGGGGATTCGTGCCCAAAGCTATAGGAGATTTGGGGCATAACCGCATAGGGCGGTGAGGCAGTGACTTCTAAGGTGCGTCGCAATGTGACCATCACTGAAAGACGCACCTTGATTCCAAACTAATATGTACTGCTCAGGGTTATCTGCGCAATACGCCGTCCCTAAAATATGCAGCTTAAGGTTTCTGAATAAAGTTTCAAGCAGAGGTCCATTCGAAGCTCACCGTAATGAGCAAATATATGAAACTTAACGCGATGCTCAGGCGATGCTGCAGCATGGCACATTACGGGTTTAGGGTCATGGTTTGGGCTATACACGCAGGATGCCAGACCTCCTGTACCATATAACAAGGAGTTCGACCTCCTCCGTTGACGTGGCCATCATTCCCTTTCCTTCTCAGAATCTGTTCGCCTCGGTTCAACTGAAATGGGTAACTTCTTTGAAGACCTTGTGCACCAGGCGATGGATGCCACCATGGAGGACGATGACCAAAGGGCACTCAAGGTGAGGGGTAACGTTGCCGAAGTGGAAACTACACCGTCTTATGGAGAAACATGTCTTGAAAGGCCAAATTCCACAAGCTGAAACGAGAGGTCATCAATGATGTCCGCGATATTTTCCCCCACGGACAGATAACTGTACGAGGTTGTATCGGCTGATGTTATGTATTTAACCTTCTGCTAGCCGCCGACGCTGGGCATCAAAGGCATTAGAGTCAAGCTTCCACCCAAAGATCCCAACGACACGAGTGGTCCAGATCCCCCGGTTAGTGTTGCTTCTTACTTTATCATACCTGGCTTATGGTTCATGACAGGGTTTTTCTAGTACATCTGCGATTCCTGATGTTATAAACATATTCAATACATATGTACAAAATGAACTGCCCACGTACCTCATTTACGTGCCAGATAAAAGGCTTGTCGGTCGCAACGAAGTGAAGCGTATGTTCCGCAAAGACGTCGCTCTGATCACGGAGGAGGATATCCATAGCCGTCTTGTCGTTTTGAAGGAATCGTGCCATACAGTAGAGAGGCAGGACGCCATCAGGGATATCGTCAAGGATACTGTCAAGTTCGCTGTCCTCTCGCAC
The DNA here is from genome assembly GCF_016647635.1 of Suillus subaureus. Lineage (NCBI taxonomy): Eukaryota > Fungi > Basidiomycota > Agaricomycetes > Boletales > Suillaceae > Suillus > Suillus subaureus. The sequence continues at coordinate 8,104 of NW_024539030.1, read as the reverse complement.
CGTTGGCTGGACAGCGGCGAACCCACCTTCTACGACATCTTAAAATCTTTTAGACCATACGGTTATGAAAAACTCGTAAAATTTTGCGAGAAAGCCGGCGAGTTCGGATGCCGATTGGCATGGTCCGATACGTGCTGCATCAACAAGGACAGCAGCACCGAACTCGAAGAAGCCATCCGGTCGATGTTTAAGTGGTATCGTGATGCTCATATATGCATCGCATACCTCTCTGATACCACCTCGATTGACGATCTCCACAAAGATGTGTGGTTTACCCGCGGGTGGACTCTGCAAGAGCTGCTTGCACCATGGAGGATGAAGTTTTATGTCGGAAACTGGCAGCCGCTCACCAGGGACCTCAATGATAAGAAAATTTTGAGGTCATAGCTGCGCTTTCGCGCGCCACGAGGATACCTCTTGACGACCTACGTCATTTCCGGCCAGGCATACGCAACGTCCACGAGAAAATGATGTGGGCTTCCACTCGGACGACTACACGCATCGAAGATGAAGCTTACTCCCTCATCGGAATCTTCGACGTGAGCATGATGGTAGCGTATGGAGAGGGAAAACGGGCGTTTTACAGGCTGATGGAAGCTATCATTCGCAAGTGTGAAGAGTGGCAGATCTTCGCTTGGGCGGGAACGAGTTCCTCCGACAGTGCTGCATTCCCAGACTCGCCGCGAGGTTACCGTCCCCTCGATTCAGTAGACAGTAACGACGCTCTTCTGCCGTCCACAGTGTGGCGCGGCGATCGGAACATCGCCATGACGAAGCGCGGGTTGGAAATTAAAGTACTCCTTGTTGACTTATCAGAACAGGAAGCGACGGTTCACGAGAAGATTGGCACCAAAGACGTCCAAACTGATGCGTACTCTAGCTATACTGCAGGAGTCGTGGACTACTGGTGCTACGACACGAGTGGAGATGGCATTCTTCAGCCAGAGCAGGAGCATCTCTGCGTGTTGCTTCGCCCTGACCCTCATAACCCATATGCTGGTTGGCGCAAGATTACGACACCTAACCTTGTGACTATACGCACAGAGAGCAAACTGCGGAGGACTCTGACGCCGGTTTGGCTATAGGACAAGTCCATGGCCTCACGGATGGATGATCAACTCCTTTCCTGTGCTCTGGGCTACTTAGGAAGTGACACGTATACAATTTGACATGCAGAAATTGAGTAAGGAGCTTTGTTCCCCTGCATCTTCACTAAAATTTATTCTACGGCCCATATCATCATCAAAGTACATTATAGATACATTTCTTTCTTTGATTCTACCAACCATTTCGATCTAACCTTTTACCATTTCTTCTCGTTGCGCGCAATGACACCTCAGGCCTCAGGGCCTTAGGCCCTTGTGTTACATCGTCTCACTACTACCCTGTATTGTGAAAACACTTCTCTCAAGCTCACCCAGTGCACTCGAACATTGCTGTCTGCAACGAATATCATAGCATTATATTTCGCAGTCATCAGTCCGAACATAGTACGTCAAGCAATGCGGGTGGCTGATGGTATTCGTGCAATGGTACGTATTTTTTTTTACAGAGTGGTGCGAGGTCATGAGACTGGAGGAACTGGATTAAACGGGACAACAGAAAGGAGAAAAAGATGGTACGAGCAAACTAACGGTCTTTTGCTTTGAGGTAGTTAAGCGGGTAGAGTAACATTGTTCAAGAGAAGTACATCAAACTTGCCATGTTGGCATGTAAAGGCTTGAATCCACGTTTGTACGCTTCCAAGGCACCCTCGGCCTGAGCTGAGTCGAGTTGAGTGGCAGAATCGGAGAAATCAACGTTCCCTTGAGGGTCGTAGTGGTTCTTGGCGCGGGAACAGACGATATCGGCATCTGATAAGTAGTCCAGTCACATCATTGGCAGCGAGCGTCTTGGGCATAGACTTACAGTATACGGGGGCGGGTATTGAAACAGATCGGGTCGACCGTGCATACACATGGCACAGAGCGAAAGACAGAGATTGAAGACCATCGGCACTAGATGCATAACCACTGTCAGCATACAATCCACCACATAGGGACATGGAGGTGAGTTCACCTAAATTCGTTCTCATCGTAGAGAACATTGTAGTGCGCGGGGCGACTCGTGCCGAGCAGACCGCCATGGCTCTGCAGATACCAGTCGAATTCCGTAGGGTGAGCAACGACCTGGTCGACTACAGTGCCTGCCAGGCAATTTCCGCTCTTATCCTGTTCATTTGGTCCCGAGCCACTCGGGAAAAAGCGAACATGGTGACGCTTCGCGACCACGATGATTGTGATCTTCGGGTTTATCTTCAACTCAGCGCAAGCATCTGGACAGGTTGTCAGATTTCGACTGTCCCTCAAGTAACACGAACGTGCCTTTGATTGACTTAAGTTCGGAATCGAGAACTTGCTTGAATTGCCCTTCAGAAACACCATCTACGTTGCATGCTCAGAAAATGGAAACGGTATGAATAGCTTCCGCAACGAACCTCTGTAGAAGATAAGACGCGCAGGGGCAAGATTCCCCGTCTTCTTCTCCGCGAACTGGCGGTACTTCATATACATACTCAGGACGTGCTAAGAGTGCGTAATTAGCGCCGGCAATCCATACGGCAAAAATCGCTTGCCTTCGTCATGTCCTGAAGATCTTCGATAATCTCGACACGAGAAGCTTGAACACGGCTTGTGGCAATGTATTTGGCGGTATCGGAGTCGACATTACCGACGAGTGCCGTGAATGAAGGACGGCCATCGGAACCAGGCGCAGGATGAATCACGTCGGCACCTGGTGGATTGTTTGGCTCCAAGATAGGGTAATGCAACAATGAAGCTTACCCATAACGATGGTAGGGTTACGAGGGTCGGTGAGAACCGAGACCGACTGGGGGTCGGGGATGGTGTTGATACCACCTAGTTTGACATTAACCCTGTAACGAGTAAGACATCAAAACGAAATTGAGCGCCCAATGAATAATTACGTACTTGAGGCAGACGTTCGCGTAATATTGAGGTTTTGCGCGGAAACACTTCTGACTCTTTAAACACTGGGTCGCAACACCAACCTGAAGTCATAACTTCAGAGGTCATGTAGCGGGCCCGTCAAACGGTCTTACTGTAATGTCCCCAAAGCTACACAAAAGGGCATGAGTCATTGATACAAGACGAATGTAAAGGAACTTACTGTTTAACTGCAGTATAAATATCATTACCATTCTCGGGAAGAACTACAACGATGAGCTGTGGGCGCTGTTTCGTCCTTTGGAAACACTCAGTGCCAGCGGCACGCAGTTGCTGAAGTAGGCGTTTGAGTCAGGTTCAAACAGTCTTCGCAGAATGCCACTTACGTCCGCAATCCGGCCTTGGCCGTTTTGCCAAGTTACCATCGGCTTATCGTCGGTGATACGGATACCTGTTGGTATGTGTCAAAATTTGACGAGATATTGTTGTATGAATCACTGACCGACGTCTCTGAAACTCCTTAGCATGCCATCGATCATGTCTTGTGCAGCTTGTGGATTGAACCGCTGCTGCCTCTCATAGACTACCACGATCCACCTGTCAATAGATGCAGGTCTGAAGAATCGTTTGTCTATCCTGGAAACCTATGAGCAACGAAGATATATCATATAACAACACTTACATATTCCATGAGCCGTTACTTGGTGTCTAAGGAACAGGAAAAGATCAGTACGCAGCAAGGAAAACAGACTGTATTACTGACAATGGTCGGCTGCGCGCTGCCCTGGCCGTACTTCAATTTTGGCGGTTGCAAGACACGCGCTGTTACTGTAAGCGGTCCAGTAGTATCTTCGACGTGCATGCCGAACTGGCGCACGTATTCCGACTGGCCGTATTGAAGGACCTAACGAGACTGCTGAGCATAGCACGCTGTGAAGGACGAAGGTCATACCGAAAGACCATTTGTGATACTAGCGAGGCGGTGCTCAGGTCGCTTTGTAGCAAATTCCAGAACGTCCTTCGTTTTCTCGGGGGGAACCTGCTTCCGCATGATTTGACCTGGTGGAACCGTGCATAGTTCCAGAGGGATCAAGGCACCGCTGCCAACCTACAAAACCTGATGAGATGTTTCGAGATATACTGCGAACGACTTACCTCAATGCAAAGATTGTTCGGGAACCTCAATGGACGGTTCAGGATCGTCTGGAAATACTGCGCCACAGTCCTACTAGTTCCATCCCGCAATGTGAAACTCAAATCCGCAGCCCCTGCGCTGCTCAATTTCTTGACGACGCGAGGGGTCCTGTTTTCACCGGCGTATGTTGTTTTGACCCGGATGCCTGAAATAAAACGTTGCAAACGAATTCGCTCACGATCGGGCAAGCCACTTCGCGGGCTAAGCAACGCGTGTTGCCCAGGTCTACCTAGGAACTCGAGACAGATATCCATCAGTGCTCCAGACTTATACATCGTTCCAGTCGAGATATCGACGTTGACGAGGAGCTGCCCGATTGCGGGTCTCACTGACTGGAAGTATCCGCGCCATAACACAAGGCCGGAACCGATATCCTTAGTCTCCCGATCGGTGAAGAAAGACCGAACATTAAAGGGATACTTCATTGTTGGTTCCATTCGGACGACAACATTCAATGCCTGTAGGACACGCGATGTTAATCATCAATTGAAGCGTCCCTCACAAAAATACCTACTGTCAATGCGGTCAAAACACTGTTGTCATGTGATTGCTGTCCTAGAATAAAGCGTTGCAGGACCCTAACGAAGACGAATTCCAGTAACGTAACGTTCAGAGAAGTGAAATAGCCTACTCAGGGTTGATTTGTGCAACTTTCGTCAGTTTGATTTTATACACTTTAGGGCCGCGGCCTCCCGTGTTCTCCCCGGGGCTTCCGCGATTAGGATCATCAGAGAGGCAAACATCAAACTACATAGATGTAAATGATGAGCATAATAGCATATCAGATGAGCACACCTCTTGACTATTCTGCGGACCAAAAGGCAGCTCCCTGGGGGCAAAGAGGTTCTTTCGCCCATCGTAAACGGCCCGAGGGGTAAAAACATCGACGGCATCGATAGTTTGAAGGTGATGAATCAAGTCCATGTTCAGGCGCGCTGGAAGTGCCTTCTCATCAGGCGAGATCACTGATCACATAGATTGTCGCGATGATCAACAGCAAGTCACACGAAGGATCATTAACTTCAGTACTTACCCACTAAATCGCAAGACAGAAAAATGGATGAAATCAGACAAAGGGACGAGAATTCAAAAGAGCCACTACCAACCGTCGTAGTGATGGATAACACTTTCTGGGAGACTGATTTTGAAAAAGTTGGAATATACGGTCACTGCTCTGCCTGCCGTTCCATATCCAGGTCGTTTTACCCCCACGGCCTGAACATGGCTTCCAGGCAGAGCGGCGGGACCAGTGGGAGCATGAACTGCTCCTCCTCTAGCTGGGCCGCCGCGAGGAGGTGGTCCACCGCGAGGGCCGCCGCGACCACCGCCACGACCACCTCTGCCGCCGCCGCCGCCGCCTTCACGAGTCTGTCCTGGTGGTGCACGAGGTGGCATGTTGAAGTACAAGTAAAAGAAAGAAACTGATAACCAAACAACAAAGCGTGAAACCTTGAAGGAAGTCCTTTTGTTTGTTCGACTTTAGACGTATGGTTCGATACGTATACAAAGGCTCCGTTTCAAATATACATATGGCATTACTTATAGCATCGGCATGGAACCTGGGGTGAATACGTTGCCTCGTGGCAGCCTCATGAGGCAACTCTCAGCAACTTCTATGTTATCGCTGACTCGTAAACCAGGTCATGGGAGGACAACTGCTTAATTGGAATCGGATCGGATCGAATATTTTCTTTGTAGCAGGTCATGTGGGGCTCTTGCTTTTGGAAGCGACAATCTTTTCTTCATAGACTTCTTCAATCTTAAGGTGCCAACCGTATAAGACGTTACACGTAGTAGGTATCAGGACCTCGGGCCGCTCAACGCAGGGGCGCAGGCTGCGCAGCACTTGCTGCGCAATATTTGTGGCTTTCGAAGATCATCTCGCATATCGACTCCACACTTAAAAAAGAACATCTTCCCGTTATCCAGCAATAGCATCATCGGCAGGGCTAGACTCTGCCTAGCGGCCTTGCAAAGCCTGAGGGTGCACGAACCTATGACCAAAGGTATGAACTATCATGGATAATGGTCGCGACGTTGAGGTGTTGTCTCTGGAACTTATTGTCAAAGATGCGTATAGCGATATAACATACCTGGGACCTGGTAGGGGACGGTCCGTAGGGACTCCGTACATAGAGACAGGTGAAGTAGCACCTCGGCCGTGCGATCATTATAGCCTGAAGTAGCTGGTCCAAGGTCCAGACAGCTGCTCAGTGAGTGCATTTCTGGATCTGGCGTCATGCGTATGTACGACGACGCTGGGCGTTTAGATGTTCATGGAAGTGTTCTTGCATACGATGCAGAGGAACAACTGGTTCTCCGAAGTTGACTCTGTTTTACGTCTGCAAACTCGAAGAGAAGCTGTGCTAGTACCACTAATTTAGTGACTATAGCCACTAATCAAAATGTTAAACGATGACTATTTACGCCCTCCCGTGTAAATTTCTCACGAGCACCTCACGGGAGGCTCCTCTTCAAGTTCAACCAGGGATTGCTCCAGATGTCTTTCGAGGAAGACTGCAACGATGGAGAGGCGTCCGTTACAGATAAATTTAGGGAATCTGTCACCAAGTTCACATTCTCAGCCCCATGTCAACCACAGCTCGATCCAACGGTCCATAGTTCCGAGCCACCAACCCCCGACGTTCCTCCAGAGTCGCTGCGGTCGTGACATGTCGAAAGCTAGGAATCGAGTGTGAAGTTGATGCCTTGAGTTTAACATCACCTGGAAAGGGTAAGCGCAAGGCACCCAACGCAAGTCTGTCCAAGAATGCCGCCAAAAAACTCAAGCGCGGATATGCCCCACCGGAAGCGTATGCCCATCTATCACCTCTCACAGATTATCTAGCCTACGGGCTCGACGGTGTGTAATATCCTCATCATTCTAATTGTATCTAAGGGTTTCTCTGTGCAGTCGTTTTCTGTGGAATTAAGTAGGCTGAGTATCTTTCGGATCATGCAAGCTTCTAATAGAGCCACTATAACATCTTAATGTCGTACTCAGTCCAGGTTATATGTCCGCCCAGAAAGGGCACCACTTTGCCCACCCGTCGAACACTTCTGGAAGTGCCTTCACCAATCTGGTATATCGTCTATTGATAACCAAGAGCGAAACTCTCAACCATAGACTTGTTAGGGTTTACACCTAGGTTGCTGCCACCTTCGGAGGATTCTTCTTTACCACAAACATTCAACATTGGTTTGGTCAGCTTAATATTTCTTATGTTTACTGCCCAAACTGACGTATTTCAATCGGTAGACGGATCTAGTGACAGACCGTCTACTGAGTTGTCACAGTACTCGTCTTTAACTGCGTGCTAACGTGCCAATCTCAGGCATCAGAACTGTCCTCTTCAGAGCGTGTCTCGTCTGTACCTATCCTGCTCAGCAAGCTCGCCCTCCACCGCCCAAGGTTTCTCTGTCTCGTCGGCATATCTAACTGGGAGATACTCCAAAAGGCGCTTTTGCAGATGTCTTGGACGACTGGACCATCCAAGGCCTCTGGATCACCAGGCACTTCAAAAGCATCCCAGGCGTCTGCCAAGAACATTGGATTACAGCCATTCAAGCTACGCTACTCAGGTCCTGTCAGCGATACCTCCGCGAACATAAGCGAGACATTATTATTCGTGGTTCCTAGCACGTCGGGCCTTGTGACGCAGTATCAGGTCAGGACTACAACGTCACTTTCACAACTTTGCTTGCTTGACATTTTGATAGCTCCCTGCTAAAGTCAAGTTTTTTGCTCAGCTGAAGAGCTTGGTTGATCAGCCGCCATCGGAATTGGATACATCGGAAATGAAATGTATCGCCGTACCGCATAATCCATAATCTATGAAAGCCATCTCAAGGCGTCCGATCATCATCGTGTGCACCGCTTTTATTTCCAGGGGCAGTCAATCATCACTTACTACGATGGATGCCGTATATTTAGCGTCATTTTACAGCCCTGACGAGTACCCAT
>NW_024539029.1:0-14176 GCF_016647635.1 Suillus subaureus | reverse complement strand
AAATTTAATGCCACTGGGTTTAATAGTAAGTATCATTTTTGTAGATTCAGTTCACTAATAGATGTAATTTTCAGCCCTGAACTCGAAGTTTTTATCTGGGAGCTGTTAAGAACCAGTTTACTCAAAGCAGAGGGAGAGACTGACTCAGAGGGGCTTGGCCTCAGCTCGTATGCTGTGCCCCTTACCCAAGTATGTGCCCTTCATTTCAAATGAGGTCCAATGATGGTCCAATGAAGTCTGGAGGACTTCTGGAGGCTGGCTACTCTGGTGGAGTGTTAGAGGACTTCTGGAGGAGTGTGGGAGAGTTCCCTACTGCAAAGTAATACTTCTACAGGAAACAGGATGGAAGGATAGGAGGTCCAAAGGTCCAGAGGAAAGGAGGATGGAGGACAGAAGGACAGGATGTCCAAAGGTACAGAGGGTGGGATGTCTGAAGGACAGGACATCTGGAGGTCCAGAAGAATAGGGGCTACATTGGACAAAGTCCAATATAGAAACAAACAGAGGTAGACTACCCTAAGGTAGAGTCAGAGGACAGGGATTGGACCTAAGTCCAGAAAGAGGGTAATGCCAGAAAGGCAAAGGTCCAGCCTAGGAATCAATCCCTAGGCCTGATGATAGGACAGACTTAGGTGGACCAAAGTCAGAGAGGATGGGCAAGTAGAGCAAAGTCTAAGATGATATTCAAACTAAGGAAACTACAGGAGTATGTACAGGGGTTATATACTGGAGAATACCTGAGGGGACCAGTAAGCAAAGGAGCAGGGCTATGTACGAGCATGTGGAAACACATTAGTAAGTAAGATGGAACATAAGTAAATGAACTCAGAGATGAAGACTCATACAAGGATCAATAAGCAAGATGGAACAAGAGGTAACTGAAAGCCAGAAAGGCAGAGATGCCTAAATGGGATAGGTACAGGATATCAGACAGAGGGTGGGAATAGGTCCAGAGATCTGGGGATCCAGAAGATGAGGTGGATACAGGACCAGGATATGAGGAGGTAGATGTAGTCCAGAATCCAAGACGAGGTAAAGTCCAGATGTCTTGCTAGATGGAGTGTGCATAGAATGGATGGGATAGGGGGGTACAGATCAGGCTAGCAGTGGAGATCCAATGGTCCAGAGCTCAGGGGTAATTCCACAGTGGAGCTGATCCTGCTGAGGTATAGGGCAGACAGTGAAGGGAGAACTGGGAATGAGTTGGATATGAAATGGGGTCCAGACATAGGCTCAGAAGGCATGGGAATATGATGGAATGTGGGTCCAGATTGTGGGATATTGTCATATGCCATTCTGGACTCTCAACTCTAAATCTGCTTCTCCAGATATCCAGATCCAAGATCCAGATCTCAAATGATCTGATCTACCTTTATCTTCCTTCCAGAATCCAAACCCCATATCAGCACCCAACCCCATTTAGACTTCCCCTATCTCCAGACTCTGGTTAACCATGTTTCCCTTCTGATTATTGATCTGTTACATACATTCATTTCCAGTGTTCATTATTTGTGATCTGTCCTACTTACTAATAGACTTTGCATATGCTTCATACATAGCCTTTATGTTTGCTGATTGATTCCTATATGATACCTACAGTATATAGACCTCCTGTAACTCTCAGAAATACTCCAGTTTGAATATCATCTTAGTTCCTGCTCATTCCTGTGTCCTCCGGACTCAAGACAAGTCTCTTGTCATATTCCAAGTCTTAGGATTGCATCCTAGACTACATTTCTGACTCTACCTTAAGGTAGTCTATCCTCTGTTAGTTTCTAGTCCAGACTTTATCTGGATTAGTCTTATCCGCTTGCCCAAGTAACATCTGGACGTCCATCGGATTTATCTCACGTTTCAGATCCGGACATCCGTTGTCCACCCTAGTCAAATCCTGGAAACTCCAGACGACTATTCTAGCCCCCAGAAATTAAGGGTACATACTCAGGAAAGGGGCACAGTGTACAAGCTGAGGCCAAGCCCTTGTGATCCAACCCCTTGAGCACACAACCTTAATAGGTGGCTTGAATGTGGTTGTCAATATCAATGGTTCAATTAGTTTGGTGAAATTTTACATACCAGAATTTTATCCTGTTCAGTGTGGTCAACTGGCTCAGTCTTAGTGATCTGAGCACACTTGCAACACCCAATTCTCCAAGCAGCATCATTATCTTGCTGTTTTGTATGAGGAAGCACATCCATTGCAACATTGCCATGAATGTTCAGAGGTTCTGAAATGTTGCAAGTGGCACTTCCAGAAGCAATACTAGTGGCAGATCCAGGGATATGACTCAGAGGTTGCAAGCTACCACCTCATAACACTCTTCCAGTTCAAATACAGTCTTTCTCCTCTTGCATACCAGCATTGCGCAGATGTCAGTACCAGGTTGCTATTGAAACAACATGGGGAACCCCATATTTCTTGCAGACACTGTTACAGTTACACCTGCCCCTATTCATTTTTCCTTGCTTACATTTGTATTACGTCATGACTGCGCCACGATGCGCCATCATTGACTCATTCATTTCTATACTTGTATTACATCACAATCGCCACCACCGTCATTAGATGACTCATCGCCCATCTCTGACTTGTCACTTATCTCTGACTCATTGCTTATCTCTGACTTGTCTCTTATCTCTGACTCATTGTACTTGTCCTAAAGTACTGACTTACTATATATACCTGGTCATGTACTTAGTAGATCTTCACTTTAATCTTACTAGGTCTTCACCAGAACATTCTTTCGCTTAGGACCCCCAATCCTAAGTCGTCTAAGAGACAGATATTCAAAGCAAAGACACTCTCTTCACTTTGTCTTACAACCTTTACATTTGTAGAGGTCTTGATTCAACTTCAGCCATTGCTCTTATCGAGTAGCTGTTGTTGCGACTATCCTAGTTCGTAACAAAAGATTAAAGTCCTACTCTGACCCTCTCCATCAGAGAGGTCCCAGAACCCAGAAAACAGAATCAGACAGAGAGAGAGGAAATGTCCCCTGTAATCAGACACATCACTAGACCAGATGATCAGGATGTCAGCACCTGCCACCACCTCAGAACTCAAAGCTGGAGCTCCAATGTCTTATGATGGGAGCCCCCAGCAGGCTTTACGATGGTTGTATGCAATTAAGGCGTATTTTGCGCTTAATGCTATGATCTACAACACCAACAAAAAGAAAGTCATCACTGCCCTCGCATATATGACTGAAGATAGTGCCATGGGATGGGCCCTCACCTTTTACACCGAAGTTGATAATTCCGCCTCCAAATCCTATGGAACCTTTGCGAACTTTGAAACTAAATTCAAAGAAGCCTTTGTACCAGCCAATGCTATTGGCATGGCCATGAACAAGCTCTGCACCTTGAAACAAACGAGCGACCTCACCTCCTACATCACTAGCTTTAAAACCCTTGCCACACAAACCTCCATAAAGCAAGATGCCATTTTAATCACGTTTTTCAATGATGGACTGAAGAAAGGGATTGTCAATTCCATTTTCCAGATGGAAACCATTCCCACAGATTTCGACAAATATGTCACCACAGCCATTAGGCTTGACAGCAATTGGCAGAGAGGTGTCGCCTTCCGGCAGAACAATCGTGCTACCACCAAACCAACTGGACAGCGATACATGCCTAGACCATCCATTGACTGGCATGATCCTAATGCCATGGAGGAAGATCATCTTTCTGAAGCAGAAAGGAATGACCATATGAAGAAAGGGTTATGCTTCATGTGTCACCAGAAGGGACACATGACCAGGGCTTGCCCGCAGAAGAGGAATGGGAAAACCCCAGTTCATTGTGAAGAAATAGAGGAAAGTGACAAAGAAGATGAAGATACAATGATCCGCCGCCTTGCCATGGATTTTTGATGTGGAAGACTGGATTGACATCAGTATCTTCCGATGTACCTATCAGACTTGTACAAAGTATTGGAATCAGAAAGGAACTTCACATTCCCATTTCCCATATCTTGAAAACCTGTCTGAAAACCGTTGAAACAACCACAGTTGTTGACTCCGGCGCTGCTGGAACATTCATTTCTGAAGACTTTGTCAAAACCCATAACATCAGGATGCACAAGTTAACCAAGCCATTCAGAGTTACCACTGCAGATGGGAGTTATGCGAAGGGTGGTGCTATCACTCAATATTGCGTCCTCATAGTGAAAATCAATGAACAATCAATGATTGGGAAGTTCAATATCACACGACTCGGTCATCATGATCAGATTTTACTCAGAATCCCCTGGCTACAGGCCATGGATCCAGTAATCAGATGGAAAGAGGAAACGCTTAAGCTCTCTTGAACCAAGAAGAGCGATCTGATCAAGGAAGACGTTGACAATGAACGATGAAAGAATGGCCTCCCACTTCTCTTCCAATGAAGTCATTCTGCAAAACCAATTCCAATTGAAGTATCACCCAGAGAGTCATCACCATGAACCACCATCAAAGAAATCCCTGATGAAGAAGCATCTCCAGTCTTGCCCAACCTTGATCCCATTCCCGATGATGACGATGATTCCTTTGACACCAAAGAAGACGTATGGACTTCGGACTATGCACCACCAATATGCGAACTTGCTTCTTATCACCTTAACAATGACAAGTTTTTGGTTGAATATTCCGCTGATGCTGCTGAGCTTCAGGTCATCACCAACATTTCAATGGATACCCCATTAACCAGAGATGGTACTAGTGCTATGGAACAGAAACCTACAATTACTCCCTTATCACAGCCTGCAGAATATGTCAAGACCAGCAACAAAGCTCAGCAATTCACATTAGCAGCCAGACTTGAACAGAAGAAGAAGACATTTGAAGAACTAGTCCCTTCCTATCTTCATGATTTTGCTGACATCTTTGCTAAAGATGGTCTTAACCAACTACCACCTGAACGACCTGGTATTGACCATCGCATCGAAACCAAACCCAGCTTTATCCCTAAAATGTCAAAAGTATATCCATTATTGGAAGCAGAACGCACCACCGTCAAAGCATTTATTGACGAAAATACTAAGAAAGGTTTCATTTCCGAGTCAAAGTCGCCACAGGTGAGCAGTTTCTTCTTTATAGGAAAGAAAAGCAGAGACCTATGCCCTTGCCAGGATTACTGGTATATCAATGATTGGACGGTCAAAAACACATATCCCCTCCCATTACCACTCTCGCTAGTCTCTTGGTTGCATGGTGCGAAATACTTCATGAAGATGGATGTCCATTCCAGTTACAATAACATTTGAATTCATCCTGACAATCAGTGGAAAGCCACTTTCACTACAGAGTATGGATTGTTCGAACCAAACGTCATGTTCTTTGGTCTATGCAACTCTCCCGCCACTTTCCAAGCATATATGAACCGAACTTTCCAACAGGAGATTAATGAAGGATGGCTTGTCATATACATGGATGATATTTTGATCTTCTCCAACAACCTCGCTTCTCATCAAAAACGAACCTGGCATGTCCTTGAAAGAATTTGCCAAGAAAAACTGTTCCTAAAACTGGAGAAATGCACATTTGATGCACAAGAAGTGGAATATCTAGGCATGATCATTCATCCTGGATGTGTTGCAATGGATGTCGCTAAAACCGGCGGTATTTGCAACTGGCCTATCCCTACAATGGTAAAAGAAGTTTGGTCATTTTTGGGATTCTGCAACTTCTATCAAAACTTCATTCCCCATTATTCCAACATCGCTAGACCCCTAATCGACCTCACCAAGAAAGATGTCAAGTTTCTATGGTCAGACCAATGTGCATCAGCATTCTCCACCCTAAAAGAATGCTTCCTGAAGCAACCTGTTCTTCAAAACCCAGTTCTGAGCAGACAGTTTGCAGTAGCTACTGATGCATCGCTCGTCACTACCAGTGCAGTGTTGCTGCAAACCGATGAAAATGGTGTTCACCACCCATGTGGGTACCTGTCACAGACATTGAACCCCACAGAACAAAACTACCAGATTTTTGATTGCGAGCTCCTTGCTGTTATTCACACTCTAACTGAATGGCGCCATTATCTGGAGGGCAACCCCCATCCTGTCATCATCTTCACAGACCATAAAAATCTGCTGTATTTCAGAACCACCCAGAAGTTAACCTGCAGACAAGCCCGATGGCAGTTGATTTTATCCTGCTATGATATTGAACTCCACCATGTCGCTGGAACCAAACTCATGGCCCCTGATGCACTTTCTTGTGGCCCTGATCATGGGGTTGATTCCGCCACAGATAATACCGATGAAACCCTTCTTCCCAATTCCATGTTCATTTGCCTTCTTGACGTAGAACTCATGACCTCCCTTGCAAATCTCAACCCCTCTGACCCTGACCCCATCTTCAAAGCTGCTTCTGATGCCCTAGACAGCCTTTCCCTCCCTCCTATGAAATCCACTCTCGCAGATTGGACAATAAAGGACGATATCCTCTATTATAAAGATTGTGCCTACATCTGTCCTGCTGGTCGGCACCTTATTTTAGAACGATGCCATGATCATGCTACTGCTGGTCACCCTGGGCATTTTAAAACTGAAGAACTGGTTAAGCAGGACTTTTGGTGGCCCTCTAGGGGTACCTATATCCGAAAATATGTTGAGGGATGCGCCCTTTGCCAGCAAATGAAATCCAATACCCATCCATCGACTCCGCCCCTCATCCCTATCCCATCTGTTGCCGCAGCCCCATTCACCCAGGTCTCTGTCGACCTTATCACTGATCTCCCTCCATGTGCTGGTTTTGATTCTGTTATGGTCATGGTAGACCATGGGCTTATGAAGGGGGTAATTCTTATCCCCTGCACTAAAACCATCACTTCCGAAGGGGTTGCCAAGAAATTTTTCAAATACGTCTACCGCCAATTCGGCTTACATGAGAAAGTCATTTCTGATCAAGGACCACAATTCATGTCAAAATTCTCAAAAGCCCTCGCCAAGCTCTTGAAATACAATATAGCCGCATCAACTGCTTATCACCCCCAGACTGATGGTCAAACTGAATGCCTTAATCAGGAACTTGAAACCTATCTCCGAATCTATTGCTGAAATCACCCTGAAGATTGGGTAGAACATCTTCCAATGGCGGAATTCGTGCACAATCATTGGAAACACGACTCTTGTAATGCCTCGCCATTTTTCCTGATGATGGGATATGAACCAAGAGCCCTTCCTCACATACTCCCTGACTCTACTGTCCCTGCAGCAGAAGATAGACTTCACTCACTCCAGAAATTGAGAGAAGAAGTACTCTCCTGCCATAACCTCGCTATGCAGCAAATGGCGGAATGAACTCATGGGCAGAAATATCACCCATGGAAGATAGGAGATAAGGTTTGGTTATCAGGGAAGAATTTGATCACACAGTTGCCATCATGGAAACTTGCACCAAAATGATATGGCCCCTTTCCTATCACCGCAGTACTATCACCTATCACTTTCACACTCCAACTTCCACCACAATGGAGAGTTCATCCCACATTCCATGCTTCTGAACTATCATCCTATCACGAGACAGAGGTCCATGGTCCAAACTTCCATGATCCACCCCCAGATGTCATCGATAACGAAGAGGAATACAAAATCGATGCAATCCTGTCACACAAGGGCATGGGTAAATGAAGACACTATCTCATATCCTGGAAAGGATACTCTTCCACTAGTAACAAATGGATCCCAGAAGAGAACCTTAGCAACACTCCTGATATTCTCGCTGCATATAAGAAGGCTCACAAGTTGTAAACCATAGAACAATGTCTCTTGAACGCCTACACCTCTGTATTCAACGAATTGAAGAGCTCACTGCTGCTATGAATGCTGTATCTGAAAACATCGCCCACCCATTATCCTTAATCGACTACCAAACTGCAACTGCCACTGACCTCGTCGCTAATGCATCCTCCCCGGTTGCTTCCCCACCATCATCAGACTCTACCCTGACCAACGACTCCATCCTCACCAATTACTTCTCAATCATTGACCAAGTTGAAACCAGCGCCCTGTTCAAATCCACTATCACATCACAGCAATACACCATTGAAATAGATCGCCTCTTAGGAGAAAGAGGAGCAATATCTAGTGGGCTCATTATCCAAATCATCAGAGATGCTAGCCTCATTGAGCATACCACTAATCTTCTTGATGATGAATGTCACAAGACCATCTTCCATCATCTTCATATACGCATTCGTAATACTGCAATCCACCTGTTGCCTGATGATACTAGGGAGGCTATCAGAGAAGCTATTCATATTGTCACAGAACGGATCACTCTTGACCCGGTCACATGTCCTCCCTCTCCACATATTGCCATTCCAGTCCCACTGCCGATTCCTCCAACAATTACCATTGAGCATCAGGATAATGATATCCCTCCTATTGCTGTACTTGACATACCAGCTTCTCCGTCTCCTACCCCCATCACACCCACTGCACATTGATACCCTATTAGATGCAGATCCACCTGCATCACTGCCAAACATACTGCATCAGCTTCCCCACACAAAACTTGTAAACGACAATCGAGATCCCCCTCTCCCCCAGAACAGTCGACCACCATCACCACAGTGAAAACAGCAACAATTGATAATGTTGTATGCCGTAACTGCCGCACTGCCGGACATCACCACAAGAACTGCCCAGTGTACTACTGTCAGGTTTGCAAGGAGTATGCACCTGGACACCTATCGGTCTTCTGTAAAGATCTTAAAGGAGAAGCAGTCATTCCACTGGTTTGGACTGACCCTGGTTTCTATGAAGCCCTTGCTCATTGGGAGATTGAGCAGGATGCCATTTATCACGCTGCTGAACTAGCTGACAGGTTGCTTCCTATTACTGAGGAACAAAACAATTTGTTGGACTCAAACTATGATGCCGACCCTATCTACTGGGCTAATCAGGATAACTGAAGTCGGTGACTTCATTCCTAAACGAGGGGTAATGTTACAGTTACACCTGCCCCTATTCATTTTTCCTTGCTTACATTTGTATTACGTCATGACTGCGCCATCATTGACTCATTCATTTCTATACTTGTATTACATTGCAATCGCCACCACCATCGTTAGATGACTCATCACTTATCTCTGACTCATTGTACTTGCCCTAAAGTACTGACTTACTATATATACCTGGTCATGTACTTAGTAGATCTTCACTTTAATCTTACTAGGTCTTCACCAGAACATTCTTTCGCTTAGGACCCCCAATCCTAAGTCGTCTAAGAGACAGATATTCAAAGCAAAGACACTCTCTTTGCTTTGTCTTACAACCTTTACATTTGTAGAGGTCTTGATTCAACTTCAGCTGTTGCTCTTATCGAGTAGCTGTTGTTGCGACTATCCTAGTTCATAACACACACATACATTGACCAGTGTTAAGAACCAGTTTTCTCAAAGTGGAGAGAGGGACTGATTCTGAGGGGTTTGGCCTCAGCTCATACACTGTGCCCCTTACCTGAGTATGTACCCTTCATTTCAGATGAAGTCCAGAGGACTTCCAGAGGCTGGCTACTCTGGTGGAGTGCTAGAGGACTTCCAGAGGAGCATGGGAAACATCCGGAGGAGCATGGGAGAGTTCTGGAGGAATGCAGGAAGTGCTCAGGAGAATTCCCACTGCAAAGTAATACTTCTACAGGAAACAGGATGGAAGGGTGGGACATCCAAAGGTACAGAAGGAATAGGGGCTACATCAGATGGAGTCTGATATAGAAACAAACAGAGGTAGACTACCCTAAGGTAGAGTCAGAGAGACAGGGATTGGACCTAAGTCTGGAAAGAGGGTAAGTGCCAGAAAGGCAAAGCTCTGGCCTAGGGAATCAATCCCTAGGCCTGATGGATAGGATGACTTAGGTGGACCAAAGTCCAAGAGAAGATTGGGCAAGTCTAAGTTGATATTCAAACTGAGGAAACTACAGGAGTATGTACAGGGGTTATATACTGGAGAATATCTGGGGGGTTCAGTAAGCACAGGAGCAAGGCTATGTACAAGCATGTGGAAACACATTAGTAAGTAAGATGGAACATAAGTAAATGAACTCAGAGATGAAGACTCATACAAGGATCAATAAGCAAGACAGAACAAGAGGTAACTGAAAGCCGGAAAGCCAGAGATATCTAAATGGAGATAGGCACAGGATGTTGGACAGAAGATGGGAATAGGTCCAGAGATCTGGGGATCTGGAAGATAAGGTGGATACAGGACCAGGATATGAGGAGGTGGATATACAGTGGCTCAAAAAAGTGTCTCAATGTTTGTGACTTTTTGTGTAATTGCTTTATTATGAGCCAGGGTTTGAGAATATGACTAAGCCATAGGGAGGTGTGGGAAGTATCTGCTTCTAAGCTTTATGTTTGATCCCTATAGCATGGAAATATTATGTCATCAAGGGAAGATATGGTTAATTTAATTTGGTGACTCATTGAGACACTTTTTTGACTTTCAGTTTGACCAACACAATCTCTATAATTCTAGTACTTGGTGCTTCCTCCTGTTGCTCTAATTACTTCTCCCACTATTCTATGCACACTATCAATCAATTTGAGACATTCCTCATCAACAATCTTGCCCCACTCTGCTGCAACTCTCTCCCACAGCTGAAATAGCCCTATTATTATCCTCAGCTCTTCTAATTTGTATACCAAGCAGACTGCTACTAAAACTGGTCTGAGCAGGGTTACTATCATTAAGATCATAAATAAGTCATTCCAGGTAAGAAAAATATCAAACTAGATTGTCTTTTCAAGCTTACACCATATAACAAAAAATCTCTTGTTCATAATATTCCAACTAGGCAGGCTGCCAATGCAACTCAAGCTACCAAATTTATCAATTACATCATCTACACTGCTCTCTCCACTCAAATAGTCAGGAATACTCCTAAGGCAGCCAATCTTAAAGCTGTAAACAGGCAGAAAAAGCCTTTCCTGTCTTCAGGCTATAAAGGGAGGAGACTAGCCTTGGCTTTAAAGCCTCAATATTGGATTGTTGAGGACTGGAATAGGGCTACCTGGTCAGATGAGACAAGAATTAATAGGATGAGGTCATATGGCTAGGAATATATGTGATCAAAGGCAGAAGAACTACTAGAAGAAAGAAAAGTCAAGAACACACTAAAGTATGAAGTAGGAAACTTGATGGTATGGTGTTGTATGAGGTGGAATGGAGTAGGAATTCTCTGTGAGGTGGGGGGGAGGATGAATGCAGAGCAGCACATTTTAATTTTGGAAACTATCTGCTCAGAAGCATGCAAGAATCAAGAATTAATGAAGAAGACATTACCTTCTAACAAGACAATGTCCCTAAGCATACTTCAAGTTGACCATGAAATGGTTTGAAAACTATGATATCAGTGTTCTATCATGGCAAGTCCTGTCCTCAGACCTCAACTCTATTGTACAGCCCTGGTAATTGCTCAAGATATCACTTGCAGTCTATCAAGATCCTTAATAGGAATTACACAAAAAGTCACAAACATTGAGACACTTTTTTGAGCCACTGTAGTCCAGAATCTGAGATGGGGTGAAGTCTGGATGTCTTGCTGGATGGAGTGTGCATAGGGTGGACAGGATAGGGGGGTACAGATCAGGCTAGCAGTGGAGATCCAATGGTCCAGAGCTCAGTTGTAATTCTGCAGTGGAGCTGATCCTGCTGAGGTATAGGGCAGACAGTGGAGGGAGAACTGGGAATGAGTTGGATATGAGGTGGGGTCCAGATGTAGGCTTGGAAGGCATGGGAACATGATGGAATGTGGGTCCAGATTGTGGGATATGACAACCAGTATCATTGAGCTGCTCCACACT
The DNA here is from genome assembly GCF_016647635.1 of Suillus subaureus. Taxonomy (NCBI): domain Eukaryota; kingdom Fungi; phylum Basidiomycota; class Agaricomycetes; order Boletales; family Suillaceae; genus Suillus; species Suillus subaureus. The sequence goes on along the minus strand of NW_024539029.1, from coordinate 2,380 downwards.
TGGAATCAGAAACATCTCAATAGAACAAGTATGATACTTGGTTAATCTGAATTCAATTGATACTATCATACCTTGCAAGTTGCATAATAATGTGACAATGTACCTTAGTGGTACAAAGTTCATTCAGTGTTTACAAGATGTAATATAATGTTTTCAGAATGCAACACAAAGTTTGTTGATATAAACAAAGGGGTGTGATGCAGAGGTTATGCATTGTGATCAAGTTGTATGAAGATTGTATTATTTATCAGAAGGAAGCATATTCTGGCATAGTATGAAAATAGAAATTCACATCTCATCATATGCTGCACATTCCCATAACAGTCAGTTTTCACTGGGTTTCAGGTACCTAGCACTGCCTACTGGCTGTGCTTTGGTTACTAATCCAAAGTTGTTTATTTGTATTGCCAACTTGTTTGGTACCAATGCCTTGGATACATAGATGTAAATGAAGTTTGCATGGCATATTTGTGCATGTGTTTTGCATATACATGAAGAAAAATAAAGGGTTATTGAAAGGTTAAGTGCTTGATTTGAACTGCTAATTTGTATCTTGGTGATACTACTCAAAATGTTCAAATAAAAGGTATGATGCAGGTACAGGTACAGGCGACTGTATGGGTATGGGTATGGGTATGGGTACAGGTAAGTGTGCAGGTATGAGTAAGTATGTGGGTATGGGTATAGGTATGGGTTATTAACCCAAAGGTATATGGCCAAGAACAGGTTAGGAGTCCTGAAGGTAGGAGCAGTAATGCTAGGTTGTGAAAGGGATGTGCTAGGTATGCCTGGTTAAGGCAAGTATATCAAGGGCTAACTAAGGTGACTTCTAATAGTAGTAGGCAAGTCCAAGGAAAAGAAAAGTCAAGTATGAGTATGTTCAGAGTGTCCTTTTATTCTACTGTGTGAATGTCTGGAGTCACCTAGGTGAGGATAGTAGTAAGATAATGGAGTGTATGGTTAGTATGTAATAAGACTTGCAAGTGCTACAGCCATGAGAATACATGTAATAACTGTTATGAACTGGTATAGTTCTAACACTAGGCAACTCAACTAGAGTTGGGATGTCTAGTGAGAGTTAAGTATGTCTCATGTATGCAAGACATTCAGTGAAGGAGATTCCAAATAAAACCCAGTAAGATTAAAGTACAGAACACAGTGTTAACTATGTGCTTAAATAGGTCATATGTGCACATGGACCAGACAGAGATGCATAAGCAATATAAGTACAACAGGTTTCAAGAAGACATAAAAGGAGAAGTGACATGTAAGCAAAATAGAACTGAGGAGAATAGTCAAGAATGAGAAGTCTAGCAGTGGCAGTAAGCAGCACATGATGTAATACAATGTAAGAGAAAAGGAATGATATAGGGGTGTACAATGACTGTAACAATAACACCCATTTTCTCTTTCAGTAATGACAAGGATAGACTAATAATGCACCAATGGAGCTAGGTGGACATGGGCAGGACATGGGAGGATGACCAGGTGTAGGATGGGTGACCAGACCAGTATGGATATGTCAGCCATGGATAGAGTGGATGGGACCAGCCATCAGAGTAGTGATACTGAGGGTAAGACATGTCTGGGTGGCCTGTCATGTAGATAGGAATAGGATCATACAATGCTGGAGCCAGGATGATTGTGACACCACTCCAACACAAACATGTACATAAACCAAAATCTTGTTCAAACATCATTGCTGAACAGGCTCTTACTGCAGAAAAATTTTGGTGACATATGAAACTGAAGCCATTCTCATCAGGCATCTGTATTAGCCAAATGAGTGTCCCATCTAATATCCCAACACAATCCAGAAATCTGTATACATTCATAATATACTCAGATGTCTCCTGGTGGTGCTCATCATCTCCCCATGCAACAACTCATATACCCAACTCCCACAATGCCCACACTACTTGCCAGCAGTACAGGAACACTGTTCCAAATCCAATTGCAAGTTTGTGGGCAGCTTGGAGTGGATTCATGCCTCATGAGCCATACCAAATGAGAAAGCATGCCAGTTGATATCAGACTGCACACTGTTATCTCTTGCCAATTAATTGGAAGATGGGGTTTTGTTCAAGCAGATGGTCAAGATGGTCAAAGGTGGGCCATCCAACCCTGAAAGATGTTAGTGAAGATAGCACTGATGATCCAATAGAAATATACCTGTATTCATGTCAAAAATCTCAGTCTGGCCAGCTCAGAGAAATCTTGAAGAATTCAAAACACTTTCTCCATTGATTATATGGGCCACATGAGATACCAGACAGCATACTTGCAAATACTTGAAGTGCTGCACTTGTTCTTGTGAGAGATACAGCAGTATGGTGACTGCGGTCATCATTGTCACTATCAGGAAAAATGAAGTGCTCGA
>NW_024539028.1:0-14189 GCF_016647635.1 Suillus subaureus | reverse complement strand
GATATAACTGCCCCATTATTTACTGATGGGCCCGATAAGGTTTGAGGCAATACAAAAAATTGAACAACTAGCGTTGTCGTTTCTTGAACAGCTCGCCGGTTCACTACGCAACCCACGAGCTGATATAGCGTCCACCAGCAGTTCTCAAGTAGCTATTAATTCAAGATCAAAATATCCCAAAATCGAGCTTCAGTTAGCCGACCGTCACAAAACATCCTCCGAATGGTAATGTCTTTACCCCGGGTCAAAATCTGCTATTGCAGTCCCCTGATATGCCGGTGTTTTTAGCACCAGAGTTATACGATACCCTCTTAGGCGAAGAGGAGCGAGTCTGAAGCCATTCGGTTAGTCTGGTGGTCGTTTCATGATGACTTCGTTTTACCCAATGACCGTTCAAACACAGCGCAGATTTTACGTGTCATGGACTTCGCTCACCAAGCCTTAGTCGATAATGTGCCATTAACGAAGCGGTATCTGTCTTTTGTGGGGCCTCAGAGGGGAGTAAGAAGAAGCTGACCGTGTTCCTAGTGACATGTACTACAAGGATGTCCCCCTCTTCAAAACTCAGGGAACTGTTGATCGAGTACGTTTTTTGAGTACGGATTTGGAATGTCGCAGTTCGTACTCATAGACATCAGCTGGTCGATGATCTTGCCGTGACATTGGGCCTAGAACGGGCCGACCTCAAAATTGTAACCTCTCTATCACCTTGTCACGGATATAATTCCTTGAACGCTGTTTTAGCGCGCTGCATCGAAGGGCCTTCTATGCGGTACTGGACTGACAATTCACCTTCTTGATGGCGAAGCGATTTCTATTAATGACTTAGAGGTGAATTCATTTTCCAGAGACAAGCCCAGATTTTGAATGTGGTTGTCAGGGAACTTTGATACCTACGGGTGAAACCATAGAGCGATTTGAGCTGAAAGGGGATATTTCATGGGTTCTTGTGGTCGAAAAAGAGGTATTTCCTGGAGGCCGTCTCTTACGGGAGATGTTGATCTGGTTCTCATTCTAGGCCGTCTTTCAAACACTGTGTCGTTTTCAGTTTGCAAGCCATCAATCGCTCCCCGGTCCCGGGCTCATAATCACTGTGACTAAGTGGTATGGCACTGCTGCGTTGCTGCTTATATACTTCCTCTAGGGTAAGGGATATCCCGACGTGGCTACTCGACAACTGGTGAAAACCTTGTCAGACAACCTTCCGGCGCAGTGAGTCGAACCTGCAGCTTTTCCAAGTACTCATTATCAATAGTCAATAGCATTCCAATCGTTGCACTTGTCGATAGTGATGCGTATGGACTCGACATTCTATCGGTGTACAAGTTCGGCAGCCACAGCCTACGACATGAGAACAAAAAACTCGCAGCAAAACGAATCGAATGGCTTGGCATCTGGGCATCTGAAATTGCAGAGTAGATACTGATGACTTTCTAACTCCGTCCTTACTGAAATGGCTCACTCTCATAGCCTTGAAATTGACTTGGATACACTGATCCCGATCACGTTGCATGATGAGAAGAAGGTGAGATGGGCTTTATCTCCCGCCGTGAGTTCAACCATGTCACTATCCTCCGTAGGCGCTCGCGGTCCTCAGCCGTTCCCCGATGTCGTGTCCACGAAATGGAGGCAGGTGTGAGTTTCATACCGCAACTCGATACTGAATGTGCCTACAGAAAAGAGCTCACACGGATGCTCCACATCCGAAGGAAGGCTGAAATCGAGATTCTGTCGAGCTCCTCAAGTCAAAAGTCTAACTCCCTTATACATTACCTGGCTCATAAAATCCGCCACTTTATCGAGATGTCTACCTGACGGTGATACGAATGCCAACGTACTATCGCAGCTCTTTGGCACAGTGGACTTTGACAACATCCTTCGCGAGTCTATGGGTAATAGTATTGTAACACAGCGCAATAACGTGCGAAACACAGAAGATAGAACAACAGAAATACCTATATCATACTACGGTCAATGTTCATTTCTACCGAGAGATCGGTAAAACTGAAACAGATATACAAGATAAATGGTCCATGATTGTTTGGGAATGAAGGATCAACGACTTTATATCATATGATCCACGAGAGGAGGTGATCGGCAAGGTGAAACTACTGGAGAATAGAAACTACATAGGTCTGGAACTCACAGTTCCTTAAGTAGCAACGGGCACCTCTTAGGAACGAGTTAGCTGCTGAGGCCTCGATCGATTATTGACAAGCGTTACAAGTTCGAGCAGTTAAAGTCCAAAGCTTTACATAAACATTTGTCAGAGTATGTGAAGAAATAATTCAAAGTGGGGAAGAGGTAGATCATCGTGATGTTCAAGAAGGATATTGTGGCGGAGGCTCCTGCAGTTCTTGAGCCTGTTCAAAACTCCGTTTCTTGTGTTCGAATTCGAGTTCCTTCTGATGTCGACTCATATCTGCGTAAAGCTCCGAAAGCTGGCGTTCAGACTGGGAGTTGCTTGAACTGCTGACTGCTGGCACATCAGAGGTGGCCATCGTTGCAGCAGTCACCGAAGTATCATGGGGTGCTGAATATGTTGGAGAATAGTGTGATGCAGGGCGAGCGGGTGCTGAGAATGGGTCGTGGGGGTTTGGGAGAGTAGGTACGTCTTGCGTAGCTATTCGCTGAGGGTCTGTCGCCTGCGACAATGTGCTGTAGCGGTCCTGAGCAGATATGGGGTATGGATTCCGATGGGAATTGTGGCTCAACAAAGGAGCGGCGCTCGGGATACCTGCTGAAGCCGGATACGTAGGATCCCGCCGAGATGGGGGTGGGTGGAGGTGGGGGTGGAGGGATTCTCTCGAGGTGCAACAAAATGAAGGGAAGGGGAAGGTATTGACTAACTTCCGAGGTCACCAGGGCAGGCTCATCATCGACTTTGTCCCGAGCCCTCTGATATCGTCTCTTTAAGTGTAGAACAGCAATACAGATAATATCAGGAAAAAACACTGGCATCGGGTTAACATCTTGGAGGGAAAGGCTTGTAAAATATCAGTTCACCTATCCCAAATGTTATCCCAGCTTGCGCTCCGGTGCTAAGCCCCGTTCTGGACGAGCTTGAGGAACTGGTCTTGTCGTGCTTGCGTGGCTTGAGCTAGAGCTGCTTGTAGTGCTGGACTGGGCACCAGATGCAGACCCTGGAGTGGTGATCACAATTGGTGGTCCACCGGTAGGTGTGGGGCCTGCCAGCGGTGGTGGTGTCAATGGAGTCAACGACATTGTTAGCGTTCACAGAGAGGCTCAAGCCTGAGACCTCCTCGATGATGCGGGTGTAGAACTGCCTAGGAAGCATGCCGTTGCCTCAATTATATGTGAATAGGACAGTTCACCGAGTCCGAGCCATGCCCGAGACATGCCCGAGGCCTACGTATGCGTAGTCCACCATATGTGTCTTCATTTGAAGACAGCGGCAACTCGGCCCCATTGCCATTTCATCATGGTGGAGATGCTTGTCGTAAACATCTTATCGAGATTGGCCGTGACGTCGTTTAGAGCTGGGAAAATTAGCCGATCTATAATTAGACTTTGATTGTAGATCTGATGTACTACGTGCATTGGGCGCTCTTCATGAAGCTGTATGAGCTCAACCGCGTCTTCCTTGCGTTGGCCCATCAGCAGGTTGCGTGTGTCCCGTTCTCCTGTACATATATCTTGGAGGCTAATCTGCCGCAGTGATCTCCTGTGCTAGTCGCGGATGCATTCGAGTCCGTACCGCGTTCGATTTCTACACTCCCTCGAACCATGAACAGATCCACACGGTGTCTTGTTCCATCTTCACTTCGTTTCCATCAAATCAGGTATGGGGCGAAGCAGGTTATACTAGCCTTCCCAGAGGTGGTACCACTACTAGCCGACAAGTGTGATATTTCATTATCTCCAGAGCTGCACGGACATAGAGCATCCCGGATTCAAACTGACGGAACATGCGTTGAATTGATTTGTCACATACCCACGTACTGACAGCCATTGAAGTGGGCTGTCACCTGCGCAAAGCGTTCTCCACCTTTTATCTCATCTTTATCCTCAACGATCTATACCTCTCTGGAAATCCGCTTCACATGTGAAATGGTTCGAAAGCACCGCTAATGGAATTCGACCGTCTCTGAACGCCCAACGCTCCAATCAAACTCATGAGCGGCTCTTCCAAATGTACGCATCGACAACTCTTCGCTACTCGGTCTATTGACATATCCTCGTCCTTAAGCAGAGCGTCAGGAACCTCACCCCTTTCATCTCGAGCTCTGTTTTGCTAGCCAAACAGCTTGCATGCGATCCACTTCCACCATTGACAGCATCCTCCGAATACAACGATACTTCCTTTGTGGGTGCAGAAGATATCTTCAGCGCGCTTCCTCGCCCACAGGACGCGCGTGCGCTGGAGTGACTCACCCCAGACGCAGGCGTTGTAGCTCAAGTCGAAGCGCTATTCGATGCGAATCCTGGGGCTGGCGGGGAAGTTGCTTGGTGGTGTGGTGCAGATAATGGAGGATATACCGGATGAGGCGCTGAATGACACGATACTTGATCGTTTGGTGGATGCTAGGGAGTGGCAGGCAAGGATGAAAGTGAGGAGGAGGATGGGGACGGGGACGAGTATGTTGTTGTGAGTTGCTTTTTGATGTCCCAAGGTGCTGATGTAGCCGATGCCCATACGGGTTGTGAGGAATCTGTTGAATAAGTTTTTGGGAAGGTGGTAGCTACAGTTGACAACGAACAATCCGATAATGATACTGAAGAACGGGAGTCCGGGACCATGTCGATGTTGACTAGGGATATGCGTGAGTGTGTGATCCTAGATCATCCTACGCGAGCCAAGTGAACTTTTAGACCCTTCCGTGTCAAATTTAATGCATTGGGTTTCATGGACAGTGATCGAACATCCTAAATTCGTCTGTTATTGTCACGGTCCATGTTATGGAATTAAACTTTGTTGGATCTTTGGAACGAGTTTCACTGACATGCACGCAACTGCGTTATCCTTGTAATCAAAACAATCTAGCTCTCCATGATGAAGAGTTGATCATTATAAGTCCACAATAAAATAAATCACATGACATCACGTGTCTTCCTCCCTTTCACCTTGACGTACTTTGACCTCAAGTTTCGAGCTGAGAGAATTAGCCGATCTAATATCAGACTTGTCATTGTAGATCTGATGGACCGCTTGGATTGCAGCAGCTGTGTAGGAGGAGATTGGCAGTTGAACTTGTAAGAAGGCCAGTGATCCATTTTCGAAAATCATATCAGGGGCGCTTCCCCAACAGCACGACTCCAATTCCGAGTCAGGCCACGTTGTCTGCCTTTACTCTCGCTCTTGCACTAGCTTATCTTCTACTATCTACTCCTCAATATGGTCGATGCTTCAAATGACCGTGTTGTTCCCGATGCTCTCCCTCCTACGCCACAGGCAAAAACTCAAAAGAAAAAACGTCGATCAAACAAGCCAAAAACTGCAGACTCGCCTGCCGAAGGCTCCATCATTGTTACAGATACTGTTTCTGCTGCTCTGGTTCACAGAGCACCAGAAGAGGTGGATGTGAAAGAGGGCACAGTCGCTCCAGAACTTGCTGCACCTTCTGAAGCTCCGACCTTCGATGATTTGACCACCAAATCTAGTCCGGTCGTAGAACTCCTCCAGAAACGCTTAAAGCTTTGAACAAGAAGATAGTACGTGACGCCATTGTTGTGTATCCTGGCTTCGGCATCAAGTAGCTGACGTACGTCTTCCAGGCCCGCATAGGGAGTTATGCAACAATGGATCACGAAAAACTGGACGATGACCAAAGGCGAACTCTGAGGACCCTTCCTTCGTTGCAGGCCGTTCAGAAAGAACTAAAAGACGTCAAAAATTTGATTGAGGTTCGAATAATATCACTATTTATCCATCGACAAAAATAATAAATCTTTCTGTGTGCCAGTCCCACGAAGCTGATCTTGTACGCGAAAGAGCTGAAGCTCCGACCTTCGATGACTTGGCCACCAAATCTAATCCGGTCGTAGAACTTCTCCAGAAGCGTTTAAAAGCTTTGAACAAGAAGATAGTACGTGACACTATTATTGTGCATTCTGGCTTCGGCACCAAATAGTTGACGTATGTCTTCCAGGCCCGCATAGGGAGTTATGCATCAACAGATCACGAAAAACTGAATAGTGACCAAAGGCGAACTCTGAAGACCCTTCCTTCGTTGCAGGCCGTTCAGAAAGAACTGAAAGACGTCAAAAATTTGATCGAGGTTCGAATAATATCATCTTTCACTTATCGCCACAAATAATAAATGTTTGTGTGCTAGTCCCACGAAGCTGATTTTGCACGCGATATAGCAGCGGGACGTGGTGAGTGTTCGGGAGTGGTAGGCGATGATGAGGAAGATGAGGTTGAGTTCGAGTATATTGCTGTGAGTTGATTTTTGATGTCTGGCTTGTCTGAAGGTGCTGATGTAATCGTTTCAGCCGATGCCCATAGGGATGAGGAACTTGTTGATTAAGTTTTTGGGGAGTTGACGGGGCTACAGTTGACAGTGAACAATCTGATACTGATGCTGAGGAATGGGACCACGACGATGTTGACTAGGGGTATGCACGAGGATTCTACGCAAGCCAGGTGTACTTTTAGGCCCTTCCATGTCAATTTTTATGCATAGGGTTTCACGGACAGTCTAGTGATCGAACATCCTGTTATTGTAACCTCCCCGGGTCTATGTTATGAAATTAGACTTTGTTGGATCTCTGAACAAGTTTTGGACACACGCAACTGCGTTATCCTTGCAATCAAAACAAACTAGCTCTCCATGATGAAGAGTTGATCATTATAAGTCTACAATAAAATAAATCACATGAAATCCCGTGTCTTCCTCCCTTTCACCGTAGTCGTCTTACGAGTCTTGGGCTTACGAGCCCGGAACAACTTATCAGCAGCGAGCTCATCCTCATCCTTTACTTTCCCCTTCTCGTCATCAGACGCATCAACGACTTGATCATCCAGCTAGAAGAGAAGTTAGTGTGCGGTAATGATCGTGCTCAGGAGACTCACATCGAAAACATCATCTAGATCGGGCGCGGGACCTGAGAGTTTCTTGGGTGCTTTCCCGAGGTCCGTTGCTTTGTGGAAGGGTATTGGATGATCCGTGCTATTATACCTGGACTGACCATTAGCGACAATCAAACGCGATTGATGGGTGAGCCTTACCTCTTTGTAAACAATGTCTTGGTTGCAGGCTTAATGAGCTTGTTAACGATATCATCTTTCTGCGCGTCCACGCCGAGCTCAACAACAGTGTCCCAATCCTCACGGGAAAGGTAATACTCATCCATCCGTTCAATGACTTCATCGACAGCAGCCTAAGAATGGCGTGAGTAATAGCGAGGAAGAAGATTGAGCAACAAGACTCACAGCACCTACGTCGATCAGTGGCTTGATGACGTGAGGGAATAGTGCAGGGATATACGACTGTCGGATCTCATGCTTGTCCCCAGAGACTTTAAGTCGCATTCGGACCTGAACATCTCCTAGTTGCCGGTTGAGCTTATTCTGTTTGGAATTATGTCCTAGCCACCTGCATGTATCATATGAAGGTTGTGCGTTGTGATCTGTGAAGGAACGTACTGAGGGAATGTCATTGGGTTTTGGCCGCCATATCCGCCACCCGGACCAAACAAGAATGAAGCGGGCCGCACCATCGAACATACCGCATGCAAAGGCATCAACGACCAATGTTGTTCTGGCCTGGAGGATATCATAAAATCCAATGAAAAGAGCTATGCGATCCACTCACCCGTGAATCAGAGCGTCGACAAGATCGGCGTCAGAGATAGAAGATGCGGCTTGATCCATTAACTCGAGTTGTTTCAACATCTTCGGAGGGCCTTCGAGGTTCCGAACCTTGACAGGTTGAGTCTTCAAATAATTTTCCTGTCAACAGGGTAAATACTTTTGGGGCGCGCGGAGATAGCATGTGTTACCTGGATGAAAAGCGGGACGAACGAATGATCATGAAAGTACAATTCCATCTTGTCGCCCAGTGTCTCTCGAACGTTCGGCCCAAACGCGTACGGACTAAGAATTTTGTTTGTCACGTCGAACGGCGTCAAGATGGTGTACTTTTCGTTTATCTTTGTACTGGTGATCATGAATATAATCAATGAATATGAACGACAAAGAGAACACGTACAGGTTCTTCGCCTCGTCAAAGTCCATACTACTACCGGATAGCCGCCACGTAGACAGCATATTCAGAACCTGTCGGATATCCGACTGCGATCCGGCGACGAGCTGATCGACGACGTTGGCGGGGAGTTTCATATTCTCCCTAGTCGACGATATCAGTGTGATGTCGATATAAAGTAAGGACAGCCCACTTATATGCGATTGTCATTATGCGTGACCGGACAGCTTGAGCCTCAGGGCTGTTGCCGCAGTGAGTTCCTGTTACACCTGAAATTAAGCTCAACACACCGCTTAAATGGTAGGCTAAATGTGTTCGCGACGAGTGGTTTCAACTTCTGAGCGCCTCTATCATTAGCGATACAGATAATAGGGATCTGAAAAACGAGATAAGATGTTTGGTCGAGTGGACGCATCAAAACAACATGCTTTTGTCTTCTTGATCAAGGCGTTGAGAGCGCCAACGCCACCCCTGTCGCCAGCGGACATGCCATCGACTTCGTCCATGATGAGACACGTCTTGTCCGTGATTCTGACTCCTGCTGCGTTCGTAGCCTGTCGAAATGTCAGAGTCGTCATAACAGACCACTGGACAAACAAACATCATTTCCCCCCATCCATCCATCCAACGACAGATTATTGATGTTCATAGCGCTCTAGAAGTTTGTGAGTACAGCAAAAGGGTAAAGTTCCACTCCCGACTTACCTCGAGTAACTTTTTGTTGCGCGCGTCGCTTGCATTAAGCTCGATAGGCGTAAAGCCTTCGAGCTTAGCGCAAAGATGCGCGCTCGTGGTCTTGCCTATACCAGGTGGGCCAGTTATCATCATAGCGCGGTAGACGTTTGTAGCATGTTTCCCCGGTTTTTTGAAACCGCATTTAAGGCTGTCTGACCTGCGAGGGAACTTATATTTACAAAAAAAAAGGAAGTTAACCTATAGATGTACCAATCATGGAGCCACTGTCGTAGTTTCTCTACTTGTCCTTTATTGCCGCAGATATCCTTTAATGACTGGGGAGCATATCTTGTAGTCCACAGCTGATTTGAGACGTCAGTTTTGGACCTGTAGTAAAAATTAGCGGATGTGCCGGGTGAAAGAGAAGTGCGCACTGACCTGTTTGATTTATCGGCCTCCTTCGACGCTTGTTTCTCCCTCCGTTCGAGCTCCCTTGCAGCCTGTTTGATCGTAGCCTGTTCTTTTTCTATCTTCTTTTTGGTCTTCTCGTCCAGTACCTCACCACCCGGTTCGCCGGGTCCTTGGCGAGTGGCGATTAGGTGAAGGAATTCGTCCTCGGACAGTGTTTTGAGTTGGTGTTTTTTGATTGCCTTGAGTTTCGCAGGACCGGCGTTGTCACCCAGGACAACAAATGATGTCTTTGAGGAAGGTTGCCCCACGACGCGCCTATGAGATTATAAAGTTTGGTAAATACTGTAGACGTAAAGGTAACTTACCCTCCAAATCTCTTTGCCAAGTCGGTTGCTTCGTCTCTGGAGAAACTATTGAGTTCTCCGGTGAAGACAAAAGCTAGGCCTTCAAGACAATTGGGTGATTTCGCCTCAGGGACCTGTTTCGAACCAGGGGCGGACGGTCCAGCTAACCTTGCGGCTTTTGCAGCAGCCCAACTAAGTCACGTAGTTCAAAGACATAAGCACGAACACGGAGAGTCAACGTACTTGAAGGGTTTGGCGGGCGGTTTGGCGTCCTCACAGTTATCTTCACTCTCCTCCGCTTCATCCTCGTAAGAGTCCACCGCAAACTCACCGTCCTTTGATTTCTTCGATTTAACAGGCGCCTTTCCGTTCGTTTTGGCCTTGCTTGCCGAGGTAGTTGCTTTTGAGGTCGACGCTAACGCGACTACCTTCGGTGCGGTAGTTTTTGAAGTCAATGCTGACGCGACTGCCTTCGATGCAGCCACTTTCGATGTCGAAGCCGGGGAAACTACCTTCGGTGCAGATTTCGCAGCGACGGCTACTTTCTTCTTTGGCGACGGCAACGCGACAGAATTGTCCTCCTCATCGCTCGAGATAACGATATTTTTGCGTTTGAGACTCTTTTTCGGTGAGATATCGTCGCTGTCTACCATCATCGTACGGTCGGACTTGGTCGTCGCCTTGTGCTAGGGGTCCGTAGAAGTCATGGTTGGATGGAGGAAGGACACTCACGATGATGTCTCCTCCAGCACCACCGAAGAAAGAGCGAAGGTCTTTCCCTGTCCGTGCAACATTCTTTGAGGACTTGGCGGGTGCCATAGTCGTCCGTGCTATAGCAGTGGCGAACGTGGTGTGGTCGCGTCTACACTCAGACTCTTAGAGCGCGGTGTCACGTCACATTTTGTCACACGGCAAGTGACACGCATGTGTGCACTGTGCGCTTCTTCGAACCTCGTCGTTATACTAGAATTCGAGCTACATTTCAACTGCTCTGCTGTATGTACGACATTGCCAGTACGCCAAACATCGAAGGCAATAATCAGGAGTTCTTCCGCGAGAGTTGCATATGATACAATGTTAGTGTCGGCACATGTCTTACCATCCTTTGATACTTTGATCTATGTTCTCCACCTGGACGCAACAACTGCGCTACTACCATCACTCGCCACGCCGAAGGGTCTGAAATGAAGAACATGATGAATCGTCTCTTTTCTCGTTCTTCTGCTCCCCAGGGCCATACTCCTTGCCCACATAGAATTTCCCTTGCAAACGTCTTTGCGACACGAGGTAAATATGTAAAATTTCCTCATCTTTTGATATCCATGTCGTGATGCTGGTGTTGCACCGCTGATGCCCACAGTGGATTAAGGCATGAGTTGGCGCAGCCACCACGTCCTCCTCGCCAGCAAGCCCACGCTGGCGCCTCAAGTAGCAGCACGCCACCAGCAGGGACATCCAATGTGATCGACGGAGCCGCCCCAGCAACCGGAAGTACCAGTGCAGCTACTAGTAACGGACTTCCTTCTCCGTTGGATGTTTAATATGTTCCAGACATCGACTGCTTTGCAGTTCTCACAAGGTAGTTCCCGTATTTTTCACGTATTGGGCAAACAAGTTCGTCTGCTTCCAGCTCCTGCTAGGCTTTCTGTCCTTTCGGAACTTTTACGTTGGAGTAGATATCACTACATGTAGTATTCGAGGGCGCATGCAATTCGATGTCGCTCCCTGCCATTGTACTATGATACGCAGCACTCAGATCATGGAGAAAAAAGATTGGCGGCAGGTTTCGAACCTGCACCATCCAGGTGAAACAGATTTCGAATCTGTTAACAACTTGGTCATGAGTCTTACGATGGATGTTCGAAGAAGACCTGTTCATGGGCTCGTGCTCAGCGCTCAAGGTGCGATCATACTTACGAATAATGTTTGCCTTGTCACTCTCCTGTGATTCCATGTGCTATATAAGACAACTGCATAGGTGACACAGAACCGACAGATCAAACTGCGAAACATATGTATAGAAGGCTGTAATAATAGAACTAACAAATCAAGTAGCGAGACTAATTAATGAGCGAGTGAAGGAGGTGCGCGACAAAAAAAATCATGTGCACCTGTCGTGTTTCTTGCTGACCTCACCTCAGACAAGGCACCATGCAGTAAAGTAGTTTGACCAGAGGCTGTCTTGAGTCCGTCCTCCTTGCTTGTGCATCTCGAGGATGGTTGGCTCCGTCCACAGGCATGCAGGAAGGGGGGCGGGAGACACAGGAAGGGAGCAGATGAGAAAGGTGGGCGGGAAGGACGCCATGATCATAAGGTAGACTTGAGGAGGAGCATGAATGCAGTATTCCAATGGTACCTGCATGCTGACGGGCAGCGACGGGCAGGCAGGAGGCGCTGATCAGTATGAGCGCATTGCAAGATGGTTGGCTTTGTCATCGGCGCTGGACGGACTTGCGGATAGGCCCCAAACTCCGACCCCCGAGTCCGCCCCAGAGTGACCAAATCCCTGGCTTTCTTCATGTTATAGTCTGCGTGGAAGACATTCAAAAAGGATATTTTGGCGGAGCATCGTGTAGTTCTTGAGCGTCATCCAGACTCCGTTTCCTCCATTCGAGTGGGTCCTGATGTTGAGTTATATCTGGGTGAAGCGCCGGCAGCTGACGCACAGGCTGAGGGTTGCTAAGTGAACCATCGGCCGCTGGCGCATTCAACTGAGTGGTCATCATTGTAGCACTTGCTGAAGTTTCATAGGGTATTAGATATGTTGGAGAATCGTACGATGAAGGGCGAGCGGGTGCTGAGATTGGGTATTGGAAATTTGGATACGCAACATCCAGCTGAGGTGGAGGTGGAAGGTCCCCCCCTCCCGGCGCCGAAAGGGCAGGCTTATAACCGACTTTCTCCCGAGCTCTCTGATATCGTCTCTTCAAGTAGGAATACAGCATTATGCATAATAACAAGAAGAACACTGGAATCAAGCAAAAAACAAGTCAACATTTTGGAGGGAAATGTTCGTAAGATGTCAGCTCACCTATCCCAAATCCTATCCCAACTCGCGCTCCAGTACTAAGCACTTTGCGGGACGAGCTTGAGGAACTGGTGCTAGTCGTGTATGCATGACTGGAGCTAGAGCTGGAGATCGTGCCCGTAGTGGCAGTTCTAGAGCTGGAGTGGGTACTAGAGGTGGACCTGGAACTGGATCGAGTGGTAGTCTGGCTAGCTCGTGGAGCAAGCGTAGGTACAAATGTCATCGTTATCGTTCAGCAGAGAGACTTGAGCTTGAGCGCTGAGCCTGAGATTCTGTGCGAGGGAAGAACTGAAGAGACAGCCTGACCTAGTACACCATGCCCGAGTAATGTGTCAAGCCCTATAAGTACAAGTCTTACGATGTGTGGGCCCTTTGTCCTTGTGACTAATGCGTGACACTGGCGCTTTCAGCATGACGCACATGTTGATGACAAGAGCGGACCTGTTCCATCTGATGCTTTCCTTCTGGAACTTTGTCAGAGCTATCGGATTTAGCTTAGGGTGTTGCTGACAGGCGTCCGTATATACGAGCCCACCCCACATGTCACCATTTGAGAACAGCAGCGACCTCACCGCTACCTCTTGCACAAAACTTTTTCGTTCATAGATAGTTCGTACACACTCGAATTAGCTTATCAAGGCTGACGTCGACTTCGCTGGGAGAAGTGGCCGAACTAATTGTAGATTTGGGAAAAAGGTCGGACCGCTTGAATTGTATGTGAGATTCCGGCTTCACTGCTTCAGTAGCGTAGGAAGGGAAATACTGGTAATGGCAAGGTGAAATAACCAGAAGAATATAAACAACGACCAGCAAGCGACAAGTACCTATAGGAATGAGACCTCGAGCTTTATAATCTGCTACTGTTCAGAGTTCGGGCCATAGATATCTATGAGAGCAGTTGAAAAAATAGTGCGAAAGTGTTCAAATATCCCATCATAGTCCGCCATTCACGTGCACAGTTAGGAAGAATATTGCGGCGGAGGGTCCTGTGCTTCTTGAGCATCAAGACTCCGTTTCCTGTGGTCGAGTTCAAGTTGCTTCTGATGTCGGGTCATATCTGTGTGAAGCGCAGAAAGCCGGCGCTCGGGCTGGATGTTGCTCGAGCTACCAGCCGGAGGTGTAGCAAAAGTGCCCACCATCGCAGCACTCGCAGGAATCAAAGCACCATGGGGTATCGAATGTGTTGGAGAAGAAGCCGTGGATGTGTATGACGCAGACTGGGCGGGTGCCGAGAATGGGTCGTAGGGGTTTGGGAGAATAGGCACATTTTGATTGGCTATTCGCAGAGGATCTGATGCCTGCGACAATGTGCTGTGACGATTCCAAGTAGATGTGGGGTGTGAACTTAGATGCGAATCGTCGCTCAATAAGGGAGCGGCGCTTGAGATAGCTAAGAGGGATGGAGAATGCGAACTATCAGGTGAATTGGGATATGCAGCATCCAGTTGGGGTGGAGGTGGAAGGTCTCTCTCCCTCGATCTAACAGAGTCGGGGGGACGGTATTGACTCACTTCTGAGGGCAGAAGGGCAGGTCCATAACCGACGCTCTCCCGAGCCCTACGA
>NW_024539027.1:0-14212 GCF_016647635.1 Suillus subaureus | reverse complement strand
CGGTCCCGTCAGATAGTGAACTTGAACTTGCAACCATCATCACCCTTACGCACGCAAGCTCCTAATAAACGCTCATTATCACGAATCAACACACAAACGGCAGTTGCTTCGCATCGAACCCAGTCCTCAACCACCTCAGCGCCTGAGTTACCCCGTGCGAAATGGATGTGGACTCCTCCTCAAGCTGGTCGGTCCTTCCTCGGCTGTTTCCTCTGAAAGCGGGGATAGTTCGCACAGCAGCAAGAAGATGTTCCCCTCAATGGGTCGCTTCCGTAGACCGAAGAGTTCATCTCGGTCTCTTGCCTCGACATCCAAGTCTTTCTACTCATCTCCAAACACTCATCGCCAACTCTTAGCCCGTCCGCCACAACAAAATGTGAAAAGGGGCGTGTGCCTCCAATAGCAGAAGACAAAAGTGACAGTACCGGTGTCATCGTCAACATCCAGAGACACGAAGGTGACTGGGAGGCGGCGGCGCTCCAGGATGTCATTCCTCGCCTGAGGGAAATGAAGAGTTCCGCTCTATCGATTCTTTGAGTCGGAGCAAAATCAAATAATACTCCGTATGATACCTTTGTCAATATGAACACTGTACTAATACTCCCGTGTGTTCCATACCTCCGCATTGATTACTTAGTTTACATGTTTTTACGATCGACGCACACGATATGATGAGGAGACGACCGGGGATTTTGATGTTTAATCTCGACTTGAATTGGGTATATGATCTGAAATAACAAACAAAGTTCTGGCTGTTCTGATTGCAAATTCGGGGCTTTACCACCGTACAGCTTTGTGCAAAAACTTTGCATATGTTGTGCTTTCCAGTAGTTTGAACTGCTATCCGCAAAATCCATCTCCGGTTCTCCTCAAGACGGGGAGAAAAGCGGTCCATCGCAAAGGGCGACAGGCGTTCAGGGAAAACTCTAGATAACGCATTGACAAAGTGTCCGGTGGCGTCACTGGCAAGACGATGAGTCGCCGAAGACTGTGCCGTAACTGATAATCGATAATGATCTGTGTCTAGACCTTGTGGATGTGACAGATTGATTGTACATAGTCAATTGTTATCATCCGCAGAAGGGGCTGTGAACCTCTTGACGTTGGAGTCAGGCATCGCGAAAATGACAGTCGCACACCGGAGTCACTGGGAAACCCCGCCATGAGCCACATCCGCAGCTAAGCTTGTCTGAGTTCAAGTCAGAGTCAAAGGTAATTTGCTGCGCAGACAGACAGTGCGGTTAATGATCTAGAAAAGGGGGAGGCGCATGCATGTGATAATTTGTGATTGGGATCTGCAGAAGCTTGAAAAATTATATGTACCTATATGATTAACATAACTCTGAACCTGAGTGCTGCGGAAGCGAAACTGTCATGTTACACATTACGATGTAACGCAGCAACCAACATTCTGATCCAGCCAAGCAAACAAACATTGTGAGACGTACCGCGGAAGTGTGGATGAGTGTTTGTTCATCGACCTTTGGCTACCTTGAAAACCAGTGGCAGGTGGCCACATTCGGGTAGTTGCGAACGATTAACGGGGGAAAAAGGAATCACGACGTAATATCGGACATGTCCAATGAACGTTGGATGAAATCTGGAATAACACGAGGAAAGTGATCATGCTCCTTCACCAGAAACTGGTGATTCAATTCATGTATCAATATTTGGACGGTAAAAGAATACTTCTAAAGAGTAATAGATACAGCTACGCGCTGAACTTGGTGCCGACTGCGGAGTACGCTGTGTTAAAATTTTGACTTATGTAACAGTTGTTGGGGCCTACAACACGGAGACCCCGAACTCTCCCGAACTACCGTCTTGGACGACATATTCTTGACAACCACATTTCGCGCTTTTCGCTGTCCTGGACTTGTGGACTAGTCGATGTCACTGCTGGAATTATGATGCACTAGACCCCCCCTGTGAATGCTTCTCAAAGCTAGAAAAATCCAGTGCAACCACAGCACACTCCACCCGCGATTCGAGGATGTACTGAACCTTGTGCTTGGACCGTCTGCAACCCATTTTCAAGCATATATCCTACGGTTTTCAAGAAGACCTCCTGTTTGCATGTGCGTTGTCGACTTGTTATATGTGTATGTGTATATCCTGAATTCTGTAATAGGAAGTCTTTGTACTTCTTGATGATCATTGATGGCTCTGAGCTCCCCAGGTTATCCTGGCCCATCACTCGACTGAGGTCTCCTCATAATATAATTCCATTATACTAGTGCTGTCCTACTCAGGAGTATATGCGAGTTAAAATACCCCGGATTGTTGTTCATGCAACCACGTTCCCCGCCCAGCCCGAGGGCAGTGACTAGTGAAGCGATACATTCCTCCGCTTCGACCTTACGTATCACTTTTCTCCATTGTTGGGCTGAGTGCGTCAGCCTACCAACGAATATTCCGTTATATCTTCTGCCCCGCATGCTGGTTCTGGGGTCTGCCGCCTAGTTCAACCTTGTCCTCGCGGTTTTCTAGAGGGAACCCGTATCCTCGTCGGCACTGAAAAATCACAGCCCCCGGACGCCATGTACCTTTTGGGCGCCATTCCATATCAGTCTATGCTTCCGCCACTTCATCCTCCGAATCTACTGCATGTGCTGTTTTGAGATGTGTGGGCTGCACTGCATTTATTGACCATTTTACCGATTCCTCGAAGCTCATATTTCGTAACATCTCGTGGCTCCGTCAAATCGTTCTATGTGGCGGTGGCTATTGGCGTCCTTTAAATCACGGACTGCTCGGTTTTCCCATCTTGTCTTCAAATCCATCTCTTCTACCCTCATGACCTCTCCTAATTCATTGTGAGATCATAGGCTGTAAATCTGAATACACTCAAAGCGCCACACGATGTATAGCTACCCTCCCCATAGTGATCAGGAGGGCTTCACCGATTTCGGTGGCGCACACGAATTCCCTCTGCAAGCTTATTGGGACGATCAATGGACTGGGGTGCAACAGCCATTGCAACCACAACAATCCGAGGGTCATGGTATGGGGGACGGAATGTTAAGTCTCAACGAAGATCAAGTGCGTTCACCATTCAGTATCAATTGATTTAAACATCTAACTCTCCTAACTCAGACCCTATCCGCCACGGAGTACGAAGGAACTGAACTCGCTGACGATTACATGTACGCTCCCCAACCTCACGCCCCCCAAACGTACACCTCCTTCGCGGGTGGCGTACCGCCGAATGTACCAGTGAGTTACCAGCTGGAAGCGATGTGTACCATCACTGAGGATGATTTCCAGTATCCACAGCATTACTTTCATCAGCTTCCGTTCCACGAGATGGATGATATTGGATATCTATATCAGACCTCATTCGATACCGTGATGTCGGGTCCTGCACTGGAGCACATCAGGAACAATCCTGTAGGACCGCCCTTTTCAGAGCCCCCATCCCACTTGACCACGACGTTGCCCCCCGCCCACAAACGGAGCCCACAAGCCCAATGATGTCAAGCTTAGGAAGCAGTCCACGGTACAGCCCGATGGCAACGTCACATATTAGCGGTCCCTCGACACCAAGTCGATTGAACACAAGCGGTGTGACCGCGCACAGCCACTCCCCAGCAACGCCCCTAAATAGGGCGTCTCAGAGCCCAGGCTTCTACGGCCCGGATTCTATGGCAGGAACAGGCTCCCGGCAATCCCCAATTTCTCCATCGCAAAAACGGCCCTTGGAATCTTCAGCAGATGATGTGCTGGTGTGTAATATCTTGAATTTTTGTAGGAATATTATTAACAATATCATGCAGCATGGACGGAGGGTTGCACCGCGCCACGCCGGTGCCTCTAACGTCCACTCTTCGCCGTCGCCCGGAGGGATTAGTTCAGCTCCCTTGCCAATCTCGTCAAGCGTTCCTGGCCGAGGTCCGACGGTCCCCCAACAATTGTACAATGTAGGGACTACGCACGCTTTTCATTTCACCACCGGAAGTGGAATGCCAGTCGTTTTCAACGTCGTAGAGGGAGCCGGTATCCCTCTGCAACAGTTGCTGCGTCGACAGACAATCCAACTCCAGGCAGGTGATGAACCCATCTTAGACATGTCCGGAGATACAATCTCTATTCGCATTGAGGTAAAGGATCCGTCTTGTTGAAATATTTGCCAAGCGTTACTTACGAAAATTGATGTGATCTATCAGTGGCCTGGCTACCCATCATTTACGAAGCAAATAGCTTCGAAGGATTGGAAGAAAACAAGGTCGCCCAACACACGCCAAAGGTTGGCGATCAAAGTCGCGGACGCCGTTCAATCTTTCTTCAAGGTCAGTCTATTAAGAGCATAATATTCGAAATTTACTCACCCCTTAACAGAAACATGCGAATACTCTATGTGATCCCCCGAATTCAACATGGCGTATCGGTCCTAATGGAATCCGCATCGAGCATCTTGCCCTTGTCTCACTACACCGTGTGTCACAGGGAAGTTGGCAGCCCAAATTGTGTCTCCTCCATGGCGATGCTCAGCAGTGATATATCCCTTCATTTGACATGTATGCCGTTTTACCCTCCGGCTATCTTTGATTGACACATGTCCCTGCAGATGTCATCCAAGCATTTTTATGTTTGCGTCCTGATTTTATATTAGGCATCGAGCATATCATCAACCATATCTTCATCAAGCATTTATTCTCATTTTCTCATTTTCAATCACACAGTCTTCATAGTGGTATCATTCTGTATCATCCGGGCATTGCATTCGGGTGCTTACACACTCGACATCAAATTTTTATCGCATTTTGTGGATCCAGAATGGCATGGTTTTCTTATATATATTTAATTTGCATGGCTCTTTATTGTTCCATAGATTTATCTCAGTCGGCTACTGATGATGTACATATAAATGGTGGCTTAAATGACTCGTCTGAAATTCTGTTGTGCTTGCGTGAGTCGGGAGGTTCCTGGACGGGCTGTCACAAGTTCCCGCCACAGGAGTTTCTACATCAGAAACACCGCGGGGTGGAAACATGTGGGGAAAAGGGTATCTAACAGCTCCGATTGGACTCCGATATTCGATAAGCACTTGATATAACATTTTTCTTAGGTTAAATATACAAAGTAACCGGTGAAGTTCAGGCTTACCATAACTCGTATGCTACAAGATCATATCAGTTCTCCAAGAACGTCGCTGCATCTATATTGACCTTAGATCGCCTCATTCGCCATGGCTCAAACACAACTTGAAGGTGTCCAGCGCATCGGCTCACGCTTTCCCAAACTCACATTCATCCTGGACCGAGGGAAACAGTTCGGACCCCGCGTCGGTAGGCTGTGCTTGACACGACCATCCGATAGCTCATCCAACCACGTCATCGACATCCGGACACCTAGTTTTCTCATCGGAACATCTCGTGGTGCAGTTCTACATTTCTCAAGGGACCATGTTCATTCAGCGAAAGGAATCAGCTGGATCAACGTATCTTTTGAGTCTTTGTGAGTTGTTATTTTACCCTGCCATCTCCCTATGGTGAATAACACTTCGGATCTACGACTTCAAGCCTCGAGCAAACACCCCCAGTACCCACTTATCAGACAGGATCGCAACCACTACATAATTTCTTAGGATTCGACAGCTCAAAACATATCGTTTCGCTTTCACTTCGAGATCCTTTGGATGCTCGAGAGATGCCTCCAAATGGAAATTCGCATGTTTCAGCTTCATGCATGCGTGGTGTGAGGAAGGTGATTATAAAGGTAGAGTCTCCTCTGTCAAAACTTTTCATTTTCATTTTTAGGTCACGCTCGCAGACTGGCGATCTTATGTTTTGACGATGCAGCCTGATATCGCATTTGCTCTCAGTGATACGCCATTTACTGTAGCCCCGCACTCGCAGAAACGCTTGACTAAAAGCATCGAGCGGAGTGCGGCTTGGCTCGCAGATCTGTTGCGCCCTGTTGAAAACATGATGGATGACTCATTCTCGGAGTCAACTTCTGCTGCTTTGAATGTATTCGTACATATGGCTGGTGGTACTTCGACCTCTGCAAGGAGAGCCTTTTCGCACAGCCTCATGGAGACTCTTTATGGGCTGGAAGCAGACGCCGTGAAACCACTGCTATGTTTGGATGAAGGAGTAGCTGGATATGCATTTGACCTAGCGGCTCTTCATGTCAGACCAGCTCCTCTCTCAACCCGCAATGATGGAGACGGAGGTATCGAAATCGCAGAAAACTCTTTGATGCTACAGAACTCAGAATTATTAGCTCAAACGCCAACACCTAATACGGCTGGTACACCTACATCGCTCTCGTCCAGCATGATCGAACCTCTTTCTTTCCTCTCCCTGACCCCTACATTGGATGAGCTCCTTCGCGCATCGTTAGATTCCCTTCCAATCGCAAAACCACGCCTTGTCACGGATGTTCGATCGCCTCATGAAATCCTGTGTTTGATCAGAGATATTGGAGTCGACGTATTCGATGCGGGATGGGCCGTAAAAGCAGCTGATATTGGGGTAGCTCTCGATTTCATCTTTCCAGTGCCTAGCGGGCACGACAGTGGTCCAGACCATTGCAAACGCGACATTGGTCACAACCTGTACGATGCAAAGTATGCTCACGACTTCGTCAGTTTGTCAGACGCCTTCCTCGCTGGCCACAATGGAACATCTTCGTCTAAAACTCCCGTATGTCCCTGCGCTGCATGCTCTCCAGTTGCCCCCACATCTCCTATTTACCATAGCAAAGTTGACGTTCAGTCGCACCAAGCGCAATCAGACGACGGCACGAGCCGCGAACAATTCTTACCTCCTTTCACACGAGCCTACCTGCACCACCTTTTACACACCCATGAGATGTCTGCGCACACACTCCTTGTCGCACATAACGTCGTCATCCTTGATGCCCTGCTTACTGGAGTGCGAACAATTCTTTCGGGTCATGCTGATCAAAATGAAGCAGAAGTCATTTTTGCTCGAGAAGTTACAAGGTTTGAGGAGGTTTATGATGGAGCTATGTCGGTACTCCATACCGCTCGAGACAACTGGAAAGACGTGAAGTACGCACGGGGTAAAGGAAGATTGGCGCGGGAGGCACAGAAAGAGAAGGATGTTCGATTATAATTGGTACATTCAACTCAAGTACAGTAGGTTTCGGTGTAATGATGTCGGGTACATATTCTCGTTATCACGATGCGAACATACCCCTAAGCTTGGTATTGTCAGCAGATAGATTGGATTGTTTCAAGGGCCGTTTCTAGGATGACATAATCAACAGACATGTTCAACCTCGTCCGACATCTGCATTGAAACCTAATCCATTCTGCATGAGCACAATAGGGTACTTCGCGTTTCCTCCTTCAACTCTGGGCACGTCAAGACCATCATACCCCGCATTTATACCCCAGTCCCCCAATACCAAAGAGACATTCGTTGACAAAAGTACGCCTGAGAAACGGGACGAGACGCGTAGCGAGAAACCACCCCATGATGAAGAGCGTATCAATCGACTTCACAAGGAACGGGAGCAAATAGAGATGAGCGAAATAGAGTGGGTTCGAGGCGGCGGAGTTCTGCGCGACGCACAAGGGCGGCGCGATAAAGCCCGTACAGAACGCATTCGCGCAGAGCTCAAGCTACAAGAAGAAGAAAAGATAAAAATGGGTAGATGGAAAGAATACGATGATAGGTGGAAGGCACTGGTCGCGTCAGACAAGGCTCTCGCATTCGCAGATATCCCATGGCCACTTCGGACAGCGCCTTCCTCCAGAGGTACCGATGCTTTCACGTTACCTGCGATTTCAGAGTTTTTGTTCGAGTCTCTTTCTGTCCGGAGCAATACTGTCACGAAGAAGAGTAGGATCCGCAGCTCGATATTGCGGTGGCATCCTGATAAGAGCTCGTTAGTTGTTGGCAGGGCTGTGGCTGATGATGTGGATGCTGTTCGAGAAGGTATTCATGCTGTGTTTTCACTGCCTCAAGCGTCTACAGGAAGATGAAAGAGATAATAATAATGCCGCGTAACGCATATATCCCTTACTAGCATATGTACCGCGAACGAAAGACCTTGAGGCTCATCGTAGTACACACATCATGCATCTAGTCTCAAAGTTACTTGGTAGTCGACTGATATTTTATTTCCATTTACAATATTGGAGCCGGCTGTTGTATACTACCAAAGTTCCCAAACGCATCGTGTCTCTTCGGACCAAGCATCTGACCGTCTACCTGTCAGGCCACATGTGTTTTCAATTATAACAAGATCAACTCGGAGCAAGTACAGCACGGGCTCAGGGTAGCGGTTCTTAGTACCTCAGGCTATCATAGCCGGTTACCTCCTCTGCTCAACCTACCGCAATGCATACACACTTGGAGTTGGAGCTATGATGTTTCAACGTTGCAACTCTGAGATCTAGATCTAGATCTGATCGACGATGGCAAGTCGTTCCAGAACTCAGCACATGTATTTAAGTACGTACTACATGAGGCTTGTGCATGCGCTGTGCTGTACACAGCTGCCTGTTAAGTACTCGAGTCTCAATTAGTACTCCTTCTTCACCTCCCTCCGTTTCATATTCCCTCTGACCCACCCGACCAAAATGCCCTCTTCGCAGGTCAAGGATTTCATCAAGAATTTCAATCTGGACAAAGTATTCGCAGTTCGATTGAGCCGGAGGTGCCCCGCAAAGAACGGACGTACACAACACAGTTCGACAACCACCCACCACGATGGCGAGTACTCCATTCTTGCAGACATCCGCGTCCATACTGAGTTTCCCATTCCTTCACCTACTCTCCATTCGAATTCATCACCACTAGTGCACCTCGATTCTCTGAGCAGGGATCCAGGCCACGAAATCTCTATCAATATCTCCGCCGCCACATCCTCTCGGGGCGATTCCTCTGCCCGTAAAGCTTCTGACATGGCTCAGACATTTTTACCTTTAGTCCAGAGCGTTGCAGGTGCAATTCCACTTGCCGGTCCTCCGATGCAAGCTGCTATTAGTGGATTATTGTCAATCCTTCAAGTCATAGATGTGAGAGCCTATTTTATTACCAGGATATTTCTTCATTCAAAGGCCATCACAGAGACGTAGTCAGAATAAGGCAGACATAGATCGCTTGGCATTACGACTTCATCGACTAAGCTCACATATGTGCAATGCCCCAACCGCCCAGGACCCCTATGAACAACACCGGAGGGATTCTATAATTGGGTATGCGCCATGTTAATGTGTTCTCGAATTTACCCGGCATTGAGTGCGCTTACTAGGATTCTGCAAGAGACCTCTGCCCAGTTGACAAGATTGCAAAAACGTCGTCTCGAATACGCATCCATTACACAAGCTATCGCCGGATGCTCTACTGAAATCAACAATTATCTGTTGGAGTCTCTGGTTGTTTCCTACTCTTTATAATTTGCCAGGATTCACTCACTGCTATGCTTGGCTAGTGGTTGTTCCAAATGCAACAAAGTCAAACCGCGCGGGGACCACCTGTGACGCAGTTGACCGCGGCTGTCACACTCGGCTGTGTGACACTGGTTGACGCAACAGGCCACGAACATGCAATATCAGTGACCTTTTGTGCCTCCTTTCAGGTCTGTCTCCCCAGCGTAAAATCCGGATTTTGAAGCTTGCTCATCAAATTCTCTAGCAACTCAATGAGATGCTCCAGGTTCTGTTCAAACGTGATTCGATCGAGGCTCAAATTCAGCGACGGTATATGGAGCAAGGACAGTATGATTTGTGTATCGACGATGACAAGCAAGTGACGCGACTTACAAATCATGAATGGCCAAGCATTGAAGCAGGCACGACGATCGTCATGAGGGTCGTCTTTGAAGAGGAGACATGCTCTACAGTTCAATACAAATGTCATTTTTGCCGCGCTGTCAATCACATTAGCGACAAGTATTCGCCTCAACGCCGGGCGAGTTGCTCGATCAATTGGTGAGTATGTTTGTCTTCTGGTTGCTGACGGCGCTCAACAACCCAAAGTCGAGAATGCAAACGACGATTTCAGATCTCCCGCGAAAACTACAGTGCAAAGCGGAGCACACAATCCTCTAACATTGATTCTGTTTCCAGAACTGAAGCAGAAGTGCACCTTATTCGCAACTTTCGCATCCAGCAGACTGTACATTACCATGAAACTTCACTAGCAGTCTTAAACTGAAAGCTCATGTTCATGTTTTGATCTGCTTACGTGACGCTGATGGTGCTGCGGTCGTGTCCTGCTCTCAGTGGGTGCGTGATCTCATTTGACCTGCTTGCACGACGCTGATGGTGCTGCGGTCGTGTCTCGCTCTCAGCTCGTGCGTGATCTCATTTGACCTGCTGACCCGACGCTGATGATGCTGCGGTCGTGTCTCGCTCTCAGCTCGTGCGTGATCTCATTTGACCTGCTGACCCGACGCTGATGGTGCTGCGGTCGTGTCCCGCTCTCAGGAAGTGCGTAATCTCATCTTTTGACCTGCTTACGCGACGCTGATGGTGCTGCGGTCATGTCCTGCTCTCAGCTCGTGCGTGATCTCATTTGACCTGCTGACCCGACGCTGATGATGCTGCGGTCGTGTCTCGCTCTCAGCTCGTGCGTGATCTCATTTGACCTGCTGACCCGACGCTGATGATGCTGCGGTCGTGTCTCGCTCTCAGCTCGTGCGTGATCTCATTTGACCTGCTGACCCGACGCTGATGGTGCTGCGGTCGTGTCCCGCTCTCAGGAAGTGCGTAATCTCATCTTTTGACCTGCTTACGCGACGCTGATGGTGCTGCGGTCATGTCCTGCTCTCAGCTCGTGCGTGATCTCATTTGACCTGCTGACCCGACGCTGATGATGCTGCGGTCGTGTCTCGCTCTCAGCTCGTGCGTGATCTCATTTGACCTGCTGACCCGACGCTGATGGTGCTGCGGTCGTGTCCCGCTCTCAGGAAGTGCGTGATCTCGTCTTTTGACCTGCTTACCCGACGCTTGATGGTGCTGCGGTCATGTCCTGCTCTCAGCTCGTGCGTGATCTCATTTGACCTGCTGACCCGACGCTGATGGTGCTGCGGTTGTGTCCCGCTCTCAGCCAGTGCGTGATCTCATTTGACCTGCTTACGCGGCGCTGATGGTGCTGTGGTCGTGTCCCGCTCTCAGGATGTGTGTGATCTCGTCTTTTGACCTGCTTGCGCGACGCTGATGGTGCTGCGGTCGTGTCCCGCTCTCAGCTAGTGCGTGATCTCGTCTTTTGACCTGCTTACCCAATGCTGATGGTGCTGTGGTCGTGTCCCGCTCTCAGGATGTGCGTGATCTCATTTGACCTGCTTACCCCGACGCTGATGGTGCTGCGGTCGTGTCCCGCTCTCAGGAAGTGCGTAATCTCATCTTTTGACCTGCTTACGCGATGCTGATGGTGCTGCGGTCGTGTCCCGCTCTCAGTATGTGTGTGACCTCGTCTTTTGACCTGCTTACGCGACGCTGATGGTGCTGCGGTCGTGTCCTGCTCTCAGGAAGTACGTGATATCATCTTTTGACCTGCTTACGCGATGCTGATGGTGCTGCGGTCGTGTCCTGCTCTCAGCGAGTGCGTGATCTCGTCTTTTGACCTGCTTACGCGGCGCTGATGGTGCTGCGGTCGTGTCCCGCTCTCAGCGAGTGTGTGATCTCATTTGACCTGCTTGCGCGACGCTGATGGTGCTGCGGTCATGTCCCGCTCTCAGGGCAGTGCGTGATCTCGTCTTTTGACCTGCTGACCCGACGCTGATGGTGCTGCGGTCGTGTCCCGCTCTCAGTATGTGCGTGATCTCATTTGACCTGCTTATGCGACGCTGATGGTGCTGCGGTCGTGTCCCACTCTCAGGATGTGCGTGATCTCATTTGATCTGCTTACGCGACGCTGATGGTGCTGCGGTCGTGTCCCGCTCTCAGAAAGTGCGTAATCTCATCTTTTGACCTGCTTACGCGACACTGATGGTGTTGCGGTCGTGTCCCGCTCTCAGAAAGTGCGTGATCATGTCTTTTGACCTGCTTACCCGACGCTGATGGTGCTGCGGTCATGTCCCGCTCTCAGTATGTGCGTAATCTCGTCTTTTGACCTGCTTATCTGACGCTGATGGTGCTGCGGTCGTGTCCCGCTCTCAGCGAGTGCGTGATCTCATTTGACCTGCTTACTCGATGTTGATGCCCGACAAAATCCCACCCTGTCAATAAGGATGCACGTGCTTTCAATGCTGGCAGTGCTTCAGCAACGGCCTATTCTCATAAGGTGTGTGATGTTGTCTATAGAAATGTTTACTGTTTTTTTGACCTTGACTAGACTGAGTTTCTCGGTGCTGTTATATCCCCCCAATCAAGGCACTTTTCATCCTCAGACGGTATGTGATCTTATCTTTCCAGGTTCACGGCTAGTTCTAACTTTTTCATTGCACTGTTAGATGGTCCGTACTTCCATATTGATTTATATTATAGCATATCTTTGAGCTGATTGCGAGTAGCGGAATATGGGTGTAACCGCTTCGAGGAGATCGAAGAAGACAGTAACCATGGTTACAACGAAGATGGAATGAAAGACTCAGATGATGGGGAGGATGAGGAGGAATGGGAGGATTGTGAGGACAGGGAGGATTATGAGGAGACAAATTATTCTGGCGAGCTTTGAATATGGCATGATGTTGCTACCCCCTCTGTACGACTGCAGATCTGGCTTCATGTGCTCTGACGTTTTGTTTCTCTATGTGCATAAATAGAATGACCTTCAGGTGAACCCGGAGTGTCCAAGTTCAAGGTTACTCTGCGAAATATGTATCAAATACTCTGCCGTGCCTGATGTACTTTTCTGCCGCTATTATCCTGTCCGAACCATTCAATTTTCCATTCTGAGCGATTCAGACACCTATACAGTTTATTTAGTTGAAACCTTACAATTGTATGCACTCGTAAATATTTCACATTAGAAAATGTGTCTCAGGAGAACCAAAGAGCTGTGCATATGCCTCGAACGAATAATGTCACACCAGATTGATGCCCAGTAAAGATCCAACATGACGGGGTCGGGGGAAATATGATATTTCTATAATTACATAATAGTAAAAATGATAAGATCTGAGATTTCCAAGGAAGACGCGTTGCACGTGTGGTTTTCGTCATGCATCACATCGTTTTTGTCGTGCACCTGGACGGTATCGTTATCACTCCTGTTGTTGTCGTCGTCTATCGTATCGTTCTGTGTCGTTCTCGTTGCGCATCGTATCGTTTTCATTGGCATTGTCCCAATGCAAGGGTAAGCTCATACATTTTACAAATTACTTGACTAACTGTAGTGTTCTTCACAGTGATGGAGTAAACCAACTGCCGGCAAGTAGACGTTGGCTTCAAGCCCACTGCGCTCTCATAAAAAGTGGGTCTGGTAAAGTAGAAAGTTCGCAGGTCAGACGGAGAAAGGGTGCTCATCCACCAGTCAAGGTATATAAGCTCAATTTTTGTGATCGTTGTATTTTACTGACTTTGTATATAGTCTGCACCATATCCTGGACCAGATGCAGCTCAGGACCAGCTTGATGGGCAAGTCGAGTTTCCAGATGATCCTCTCGAGGATGTTGATCATCATGACTATGAGCTTGGGGACTTGGACCACCATGAGACCCAATCCACTGGACATACACCCCCACCTGATGAACCCAATACACCCCTGCCCAATGAACCCAATACACCTCCACCTGATGAACCCAATACACCCCTGCCCAACGAACCCAATACAACCTCCACCTGATGAACCCAATACACCCCTGCCCAACGAACCCAATACACCTCCACCTGACAAACCCAATACACCCCCACCTGATGAACCCCAGCGTCTCCCTCAGCCCCTCCACCACATTTTTAATATTGATCAGCTTGAGGAGGAGGCTGCCTTGCTGAAGCAGACAGATGCTGTAGCTTTCATCAAGTTACTGCGGGTAGCATCTCTGGATGATCCTGTGGCAAAATTGGATGATGCCGCACTGAACTGGTTGTGTAATCCATACCAGACCGGTCTTGAAATTGACAGTAGTGCTGTCCAACATGTGATTGCAACATACTTTGTGTTAGAACACTCGGCAATCAATGCATATGAGTCTATTTGACAATCTGCTATGCGCTGCCTTGAAGGCGAGGCTACTCAGATCCCTAGTTACTATAATGTCGAGCGACTTATTGCGGAGTACACTGGTGTTGAATCAATCGAACATGATATGTGTCCAGATACCTGTGTCGCATTCACGGGTCCCT
>NW_024539026.1:0-14305 GCF_016647635.1 Suillus subaureus | reverse complement strand
ATGGGCGAGTGGTGAGCAGATGTCACGATGGGACTGCAAGCCAGTGGAACGTGGATTCAAAGGAGAAAGGTCACAGTTGTGTGCTCGCCCGCCAGACATAACCATGTTTGTGACTGCTGGATACGACTTTTCGTCTCCTTATAACGAGCGTCGAACCCCCAGTCAAAATCCGAGTCTGGGATGGTATTTTGCCTTGCTTGGACCCATGGGCCGGATGAAAAAAAACCCTTATCTCCGAGTTAGTCGGTTCACTCATTAGGCCTTAGGACTTCGAATTTGACTTGAAACACGTAGTACTTACAACCTTGGAAACAGGAAGGACACAAGTACTACTAATGTCCATGCCTTTGCAATATCTCCGAGTGGTGGCGTCCTCGCAAGCACACCGGAAGACAAGTATGGAACGTGGAACTTCGACAGCGGCCAGCCCATCCGAGTCAATTCTCCCCTCCACCACGTCGCAATAGTGGCCTGCTTGTCCTTTTCGGCAGATGGAAAGTTGCTAGCCATCACCTGCTGAGGCTGTAACGCGTACGCGTCTGCAATAGTCAACCTTAACGACCTTCTGTTGGATGTCAATGTGAGTCGATAGGCATATCTAATGGTATTTTATTCTCATTGTGATGCCTGAACGCGCTCGCCCAGGGCAACAAGGTCAGCAATTCGATGTAAATTTCATAAACAAATCTCATTGCATTGAAATATTTTCTAGGCCAACGCTACACGACCTCTGGCCCAGCCACTCAAGAACTCCCATCGGTTACCTCGAGGTGTTTTTCGACCCACCGCATTGTCCTCATGTACGTCGTAAATGTCTCGTGCTGTATTGTCCTCACCTCACTTTCAGTTTTCGGCATGATCCGATGTCCACGATACGCCATCCCGGCCTGCCTTTTCCACTGGGCTCGAAACCTTCTATCTGTCAGACCAAGTGTGAAGAGTTCAACCTGCACGAGTGTCGCACATCAATAGTCGATGTTCTGTATGCCTTGAAGGGGAAACATGTATGTCAATTTTTTGATTGTCCAACTCCATCTCATATCACGTAGAGGGATACTTCAGCAAGAGAAAAATGGATCCCGGAAAAACGCTACTGCATGCAGTTCACGCCCTCCCAATAGCACGGTCATGCAGCAATCCAGTAGCTTGGCTCAAGCCCAGTCATTTTCGCAATCGCATACTACCACCTTCACCTCTACCGCACCTTCTGTCGTCCCTAATACGACTTCGAGCACTGATCCTCATGCAACGATAAACACGCTGGACTCATCTCTGACTCTTGATTTGTCATACCTCTCACGAGTATACCGACGGCCATCATTAATCACTAATCCTTCACAACGATCTTTACTGTCATCTGACATCCCATGATATTATCTTCAGTACAACAATGAAGGCATAACGCCGTTTATTGCATACTTTATAACCCACGCACGATACTTACCGTTTTCCACTGGTTTTTTCTGTTGCTCCAGCCCAGGCGGAGCAGGGCGGGGCTTCCTTACCTATGGTAGCAACGACTTGGTATTCAGTATCAGTAAGCAAACATCTTTTCTCAGTTCGTCGGTACTCAGGTACTTATCAGATTTGGTCGCAATGATGAAACGTAATATCGCGGGGTTCTCTTCGAGATGCCGCTTGAAAATGACTACTTATTCATGCACGATACTTCGTACCAATAGTCAGTCTAAGTGTGTACGATCATTCATCATGGTCGCTTCAAATCATCGAAGTTATGTCAATTACCCTCCCCTCGATGGATCTCTGTCCCTTCCTGAATTGGTGGAATTCAATGCGCAATATAACTCGGACGTCACTTTCTTTGTCTACGACAAGCCTGACAGCAATGACCTGGTCTCTATCTCACACTCAGACTTCCGTCGAGCTTGTCATCGAGCCGCCCAGGCCATTAGGCAAGGCGGCGCAGGCGCGGACAAAGAAGTGGTCGCCCTTATCGGGATCTCCGACACCCTTCTTTACCAGACAGTATTCATGGGTATCATCTTCGCTGGGCTAGTTGTGTGTACATAGAATTTCTGATTGAGCGGGCTTCTAATCACTGCTATTTCAAGCCATTTCCAATGTCCCCTCGCAATTCGGCAGCAGCAGTCACGAGCATGATGCAGAAAACAAGTTGTCGTCGTCTAATCACCACTCAGGACTCTCTTGCTTCCCTGATTGATGGCGTCAAAGCGGGTTTTGTATCTCATGCCACTGAAATGAGTCAGCTGCAGATCGACGAGATTCCGGCGCTGAAACACCTGTACCCTGGGCTTGTCAGTGGTACCCCAAACGAGGCCATTGTCCCGTACTCTTCCCCAGGTTCGCCATCGTCTGAGAACGATGTATTATGCTACTTGCACTCCTCTGGCAGCACTGGTTTCCCTAAACCTATTCCAATAAGTAACCTGACTGCCATACACTGGTGCATGACGCGTAAGTCAGTAAAATGATCTGCAATGAACAATGCTAAGATGGAATGGCGTTAGCATGTGTTCTCGGCCACATCGACGTTCCCAATCCTATCCGCATCGGTACTGCGTCCTTGCCATCATTCCATACCCTTGGTATATATCTTCAGCTGCTCGTCCCCATCACCACCCTGAGCAGTGTGTCTATTTACCCGCCTACATCTTTCCTCGATCCCTTGGCGACCCCTGTAGTACCCAACTCGCAAAACATCTTGGACTCTATACTCAAGACGAAGTCGAACGCTTTGGTAGTCGTGCCTGCCTTTCTGGCACAATGGGCGTTTTCGCCGAGTGCTGTCAATGTTTTGAAGACGCTTGAATACGTTGTAAGTTTTTTATTGATGCTGTGACAAGGAATCACTCACGTTGATACCAATGCAGGCCTATGCTGGCGGTCCTCTCGCGCCCAAGATGGGAAATACCCTGGTGAACGCAGGAGTAAAGCTTTCTTGTGCTTACGGTGCTACAGAATTTGGTATGAACACTTATTTTATCCGAAATTCGGTCGACCAAAAGCTTTGGGAGTGGGTGCGATTTGGACCAAGTTCCAAGATCAGGTGGGCTCCACAGGACGATGGCACATATGAATGTCAAGTTTTGGTGCGTCTCCGAGCTGATCTTTAGACACCCTCTCAGCGTTGAACGCTTTATCGCAGACAAACCCGACACATCAAGTGTCAGTAGAGAATCTTCCGGATGTCAAGGGTTATGCTACTTCGGATGCATTTATCAAGCACCCGACGATAGAGGGTTTGTGGAAGATGTACGAGTCCGACTGAAATTCGTGTTATTTATTTTCTCTGACATTTTTCTTGCAGCGTAGGAAGGATCGACGACGTTTTGGTACTTTCGTCTGGGGAGAAGACAGTACCGGCTCCCATGGAAAGCATCATCTGCGCCAACCCCTACGTAAACGGCACTGTCATCTTCGGTCGTGGACGCAATCAAGTTGGGATCCTCATAGAGCCACGAGTAGGGTGTGAAATTGACGTTGATGACGACAAACACCTTGCTGAGTTTAGGAACCGAGTGTGGTAAGTCCCATACAAGATCGTATGCTGCTGTTGAGTCCAAAAATGTTCTTGAAGGCCAGAAATAGAGGAAGCGAACAACGAGGCTCCTGCCTTCAGCAGGATCTTCAAAGAGATGATTCTTGTGACACGCAGAGAGAAGCCCATGCTTCGAGCCGGAAAAGGGACCGTCACCAAGAAAGCAACCGTCAAGCTGTATGAGGAGGAGATCAATGCCCTGTGAGCATAGTACCCATCTGTCACTCTGTCAACTAAACTTCGCGGACGACAGATATGAGAAGGTGGAGGGCAGCGCTAGGGCAGGTATCGATGTACCTTTACCTACAAGCTGGACTGCGGAAGACGTCGAGGGATGGCTCAAGGTCCACGCTGCTGCTGTGAACGCCGACAAGGCAGTTGATCCTGATACAGACCTTTTTGCTCAAGGCTTTGACAGGTGGGTCGAAAACCAGCCAAGGCTAGTGATCTGCTTATTTCGTACATCTAGTCTCTCTGCGACATTCCTCAAAAACCGTATTATCGGCTCTCTCAGCTCGTCTTCAGATCGCGACGTTCAGGCATCAGCATCGCGGATTGACCAGAACATCATATTTTCAAGTCCTTCGATTCGCCGGCTCGCGAGAAGCGTCATTAATGCAGTGTTGCAACAGAATGGTAGGGGTACTGTCGACGCCAAGGCTGATATCGAGAACATGATCGAGAGATATTCGGTCGGATTAGGGAACTCTGTCACAGAGGCCAACACCACTCTAGTTAATGGATGCAGCCAACGCGATCATGTGGTTGCCCTGACCGGGTCTACAGGTGGTCTTGGTTCATATCTGCTTGCAGATCTACTCCAGCGCGAGGACGTGTCTGTGGTATATGCCTTCAATCGCCCGTCAAAGGGGGCATCCATGCAACAACGACAGGAAAATTCATTCAGAGATCGCGGTTTAGATTTCACTCTGCTTCAGTCAGACAAACTAGTATATGTAGAAACTGATACATCCGATGATCGCCTAGGTCTGGATAAGGAATTGTATCAAAAGGTTTGCTTCATTTCCAGTGTCACCGAATCAACTAAAGATAGCGTAGATCTGCACATCTGTCACTGTCATCATTCACAACGCTTGGCGACTCGACTTTAACCTGGCGCTCTCGTCATTCGACCCTCATGTGCGCGGAATGCGGAATCTTATAGACTTGGCACTGTCTTCTCCGCGTCATCCAAAGCCGCGTTTCATGTTTACATCTTCCATCTCATCTGCTCAAGGTTGGGATAAAGCAAAAGGACCATTCCCTGAAGAAGTCCAATACGACGCAGGCGTCGCAGCAGGTCCTGGCTATGGCGCGAGCAAATATGTTTCGGAAAGGGTAAGTCACAAGCTACCTTGGGGAGCATGGATTCTACGAATACTGTTCCCAATAAGGTTCTCGTCAACAGCAAGTTACCGGCATCTTCATTCAGAATTGGACAAATATCAGGAGGACCCCCGCGAGGAGCTTGGTCCACGACAAACTGGCTACCGATCATCGTCGAATCAAGTGTAAGCCTAGGCGCGCTTCCGGAGGCTAAAGGAGTAAGTCCATTACTATCAAGGGTATCTGTTCGTGACACGCGCGGTTTAGTTTGTGTCTTGGATCCCTCCCCATGCCATATCAAATGCTATTCTTGATGTCGCTTTCGCGGATGAAGAACCTCCCATCGCGGTGAATCTGGTACATCCGAGACCGGTCGCTTGGAGGACGTTGATACAGCCCGTGGCGGACGCCCTGGTTGAGCGTAAAGTAACAAGTTACCCGCTACTTCTTGTGTCGTTCTCGGAGTGGCTCGAGAAGCTCGAATCGAGTGCCAAGGACTTGAGCGAAGAAACCATGAAACGCATCGTACGTATATCTCGATAGCTGGCCAGAACGTTTTCCCACCTAGTCTTCAATTGCAGCCTGCTACCAAGCTTCTCAACTTCATGCGTTTGATGGCTCGATCAGACATTGCAATCAGGGCGTCTGGAGAGATGGATTCCGAAGCGGGTGGCGTGGCTTCATTCGCCACTGCTGTAGCCGAGCGTGTCAGTCCAACAATGAAGGAGCTGAAGTCGCTGTCTTCAGCAGACGCGGCACAGTGGGTGGATTATTGGGTGGCAATGGGGATGTTTCAATGAGCATGTGAGTAAGTAGCGGCCATCTATCATCCCTTTGTCCTTTAAACAACATGGTCGATCGGAACTTGGGAGATCGTGCTTGTAGTTGGAGCTTTTTTGAGAAATGCTAATGGAATGCAACTTCTGGACTTTCCAGGTTTCGCCTGTTTGCTTAGCCAGCTCTGTGCATCGAACACTTGAAGGACAGACAAGACAAGAAGAAGGGGTAAATCACAAAGATACACGAGGAGATAGATACACGCAGTTGACTACGGGTGGTGGGCCCACCGATACATACTAAGCCCTCAGTAACAACAAAGGCAGCCGCACCAAAAATGCTGTGTAGCATGATAGCCATTATCTCCTCACGGGATCAACAAGCCTCCGAGCAAAAGCATCGCGGCACTGATAATGAGTCACCTCTCCCCTGAAAAATGAGAACATTAGAAAATATTGTTAGGGGCGAATGTCGGACTCGCCTGGGTGCATGAACTGCGATGACGCTGCTACCCAGACGCTTATGGCATTGGGGACAGCTTTGCACAAGTCATCAGAGAAATATCCACGTGGAAAGAACATTGGACATACATTCTACTGTCTGTGACTTTGACACGCCTGGACTCTAGCAGCATCAGCTTCCTAGCAACTTGTTCATTTCGCGCTTTGTGGATATCGCGGATGACGTGACTGTCGAAAATCTGTGCTCGTAAAGCTTCTTGAAGGAATGGGCGCACGTCGCGAGCGGTGACGAGAGGAGGAAGAAGTTGAAGAGTTTCAACAGAGTCTAAGCGAGGACTATGTCGACTGATCAAGTCTAAGGCGGGCTGCAACAAATTCGGCGCTGCTTTGTCAGTGGGGCGGAGGTAGAGGCTGAGAAGAGTCAAGAAGATGCTTCTGGTCACTTCGTTTGGATTATATATTCGCTTGCAGTATCTACGACGTAGTCAACGAGAGATTGGGATTGTAGCTGCGAAAAAAGACATACTCTTCGGCCTTGGCATAATTCTTGAGCTTGTAAACGTAGAGCTCCAGAGCATGTTCGTGCCTTCCCATACGGCCCAGCAACACAGCTCGCGCTTCGTAAAGATCTACGGAATGTAAGCATCAACTTTCACGGTGAGTGTTATTCTGTAACTGACTCTCTGATAGTAAACCATACAAGCGATCGGGGCGGTAGTGAACAGTGGTGTCAATGAAACGAAGGAGCTTTGAGTAAACCTCCAACTCTTTTGCTAGCGGGAGCTGGTCAGAAAGTTATCGGCCAGCAAAAATAACGACAAACCTTCGTCTCCTCGTTTGCGAGCACTTAAAGTCATGTTCAGATAGAGCTCTGTCAGCCGATCATGGAATGCAGGACTCTCTTCGCCTTTCTCATCGATCAGATACTCGATGTAACGAGTAGATATAGTAGGGTCAATCTTCTCAAGGTAATCCGTTACCTGAGTTCGAGGGAGTTCAACGTCGTCAGATGTAAATATCTTGAATGAGACAGATAATTGTCAGCAAGGAACTGGACAAAAAACGTATACAAGGATCACCTCGAAAGCCATATGACGGTCTGCTTCAAAGATCCAGCGGGAGGACTCAAATACTTGGTTGATGTACTCAGGACCAAGTTTTCGCAGGTATGATATGGACGGATCAAGCTTGTCTCTCATGTCCGTTTCCTTCTCACTTAACCTGTGCAAGGCCGTCAGTCTGCAAGCGCAATCAGGTAAAAGACATAGATGCTCACTGTTGGAGGAGATTGAGAGCCTTGGCATGCATCTTCTTTCCATTATAAAGATATATAAGCTCCGTAAGTTTCTGAGAACGTCAGTAAATGCTATGTTTGAGTACGTGCGCACGTTGGACGCACCTCTCGTGCCTGGAGCTCCTCCTCAACCTCTGATACTTCACACCAATTGGCCAATCGACAAAGTGCACCGAGGAGGGCCGGCTGAGTCACGAGATAAGACTTGAAGAGCGCTGTGTCTACAATCTGTGCGAACCGCACAAGCTGCTCTGGAGTCAACAGAGGTAAAGGGATGTTCGGCAGTGCAAATAATTCTTCGGTCGACGTCTCAGAGAGGAAAGGCCACTGGTGAGACTGAGCTGGTGTAATGTGTACTGTTGCGAGTGCGCCTGCAACTTTCGGACGACGATCGGTAAGATATTGCCATAGAGCGTTCACCGACCGGCTGAAGTCATCTGGACAATTCGTTGACGCGACGAGCCAACGAAGACAAAATATCTGACTGACCTACTTGCTTTACCTTCTTCTTCCCGCTAATAGACACGGAATCATCGTCTTTGTCTTTCGAGGATAAAAGTGCCACAAAGGCAGCTCCCCGACGAACAGAAGCCCTGACTGACATCGCAGGGGACGCTGACTGCTCCAAAAGTTTCTCTTTGCTTTCATTGCTATCATTTTGGGACTTTGTTGACATGGCATCATCGTTCTTTGGCGTGAGTGACTGCTGGTTTGCAGGTCCCCCGAACAGTGGTATCCAATCATCCGGAGGAACAGAAAGACGTCCAGCAATGCGCTCAGGATAGAGAGCGACGACCTTGGCGGGGTTGAGATCAAGCTCGATGAAAGCATTTATTGCATCATCAAACTTTCCTAATCGGAACTGGGACACGGCATGAAGGGCACGAATCAGGGTTCGTCGTTGGTCCTTCAGAAGGTAGATGGCGTTATGCCTGTCACTCGATTGTGTAATTGAAAACGAACCTTGTCTGGTAAAAGAGCTTTGTCTAAAGTATCAAGCAATGACAGTGCGTCGGAATAGAGGCAGCGCTGGACAAGTTCATCGATCTGGTCTCCCCATGACTTCATCTGAATTTGCCATATCGAGCTGCCCTCGGAAGTTGCTACTGTGCGGTCACTCGGAGTAGCCACAAGGAAGAGAGGTGCTTTGGCGGCAGGAGAAGATGTCAAGAGTCTAATCGTGCAAGTGGCGGCAGAAGACGTTGATGGTATGGGTGGGAAGGGAAGAATTTGGACGGATTGCATTGTCAGTGACGATATGACTTGCACGACTGGAGAGGGGATGAGGGATGACTGAGGGGCAGCTGGAGCGCTCCCAGATGGAAGGGAAGCACCTCCATTCTCCGGTGCCGGGACGGTACCAGGAGGAAGTATTGAGAAGATATATGGGTTGACAAAGGCTAGACGAGACAATCAGAGAACTGGGGAGGACTGGGAAGACTGAAATGCTGACCAACTTCATCGGGTGGACTTGGCCAATCAATCGTCGCTGGCTTGGTCTGCCTCCCATCAGTGCCGATGACAAACCCCTGGTCTGCCGGAAGCTTCAGTTATCCATCGTATCGAATATAAAACTTGTACCATACTGTCTTTGACAATAAGTGCCTCGGTATCACTCAGCCGCACCAACCCAGGTTTGGCTCTGGCTCCCAGACCAAGGGTCATGTACCCAGTAAGCCCAGAAAACGCGCCCATGGAAGTATTCGCGGGTATAGGTGTGGTAACGTCAAGTGTTGTGAGCTTACTGATGGAGAACATAGCATACTCAGTAGGTGAGTACGCAAAGCAAACATTATCGCTATCAAGAAACACCGCAACACG
The DNA here is from genome assembly GCF_016647635.1 of Suillus subaureus. Lineage (NCBI taxonomy): Eukaryota > Fungi > Basidiomycota > Agaricomycetes > Boletales > Suillaceae > Suillus > Suillus subaureus. The sequence continues at coordinate 5,106 of NW_024539026.1, read as the reverse complement.
CGGCGAGTGAGGAAGAATAGATTCCTACTTGCTGGTTTAGATGGGCCTTACAAGTGTAGCAAATTCGTACCTTGATTTCCTGTGCTTGACCATCCTTCCACGTGTATATCACTACCTTCCTTCGGCACCCGACTATAAGCTGCGTCATCATCGTATGAATCGGGGCTGCCCTGCCGACAGTATTGGCTCCACCATTGGCATCACTTGGGTCGAGGTTGGACACGGAGGAGTGAATAGCGAATGTTAATGCACCCTTGGCTCTTGTAAGTGGTGTTGGAGGGGTAAAGCTTGGGAGAGGATACAGAGTTGGTATAGTTTCTGAGTATGGACACGCTTAATCCACGACACTCGACAAAGATGCTTATGCTATTAGTCGTACCGGAGAGGGAAACCAGAGAACTGATATCCTTGATATAGCCCAGCTGGTCAATAGATCTACGAGACAGACCCTTCTTAGTGTCCACCAAAGTTGATACATTATCTTGGTATTGAAATGGGTATATCAGCACTGATAGCATCCAACAGTAGCATACCAGAAAGTTCGTTGTACTCGTAGATGAAGAGACTGCCTGTTGCTGTTCCAACGTACAACCTGTCACCTTAAGATACGATAATTGAGCATGCTACGCCTGCAACATGTTCGGAGAACTTGCCCTGTGCAAGTAAAGCCTCTGGTCTTTCTTTGAAGCCGCTGAGAACTGTATTCGGCAGGTTGAACGGCGCCATGAGTCGGAATGATTAATTACTGGCAGGTCATGAATGAAGTGGAGGGGATCGAATCACACTCAGATTACCATAAACGTCGTGTTTGCTTTGTGAGTTATGCAACTTGGCGTTAACGCGACACTTGTTCAAAGCGAACTTATTCAAGCTCACTTGCAAACCGCTTTTACAACGGTATCGTCGATTACTTGGATATATATATTTGTATCCATTTTTGTCTATCGAGAGACTCTATGTAGGATAGTACTTTCTAGTCTAAGGGACCCCTGTGTCCCTGTCGCATCTGTCACGAATGCCCTGATGTGAGACATGCCCCATCGGTCCGCCGTTCCTGCCGGCCATTTTAGACGTGCCCCCCTACGAAGATGAGATGACTATATTTATACGTGCGATGGGTGGAGTATTTAGGCTATGCGCAAGCTCGACCACGGGTGCGGAAGTACAAGAATTCTGTGGAGAGAGACGAGTGTGAGGCTTGGGGTTGGCAGCTTGCCTCGATGTTCTCATGTGGTCTGGTCCGTGGAGGCGAGAGTTCTTGGCGACGAGCGTAAGGGAGGGGAGTTAGGTGTTGGTGGTGTAGGGCAAGGTATGAGATTATGATTGGGGTATGGTAGGGAGCGGTGGGGATGATAATAAGGTAGTGTCGTGGGGTTGCATAGGTGGATATATTTTACTGCCAGCAGCTTAGCACTAGCACTGAGCTATGGATCTACCCTGGCCGCGCGTTGCCTTGCACTCGACATCGATATGGGGTACACCTGTCGCCTGTCGAATAAGAGAATCGGTGACTAAGGGGTGCATATGTTAGCATGATCTAAAACTCACGACGTTCTACGAAGAAAAACAGAGCATGATGTCGCTCAGGTCGCTCGCTTTAATCTCTCCAGAACCTTGGCTGAAGGAAAATAATCTTCCAACCTGCGAATCATTCTCTCCACGATGTCCAAGTAGTCATCCAAATCTGAAATTAGCTCTTCCTGAGAAAGTGGCGGAGGAAATTTCTCTCGAAAGGCCTGCTGGAATGCGGCATCGGCCTGTTCTGCAGTTAAGCTAAAGACTGTTAGCCTCTTTCAGGGAGACCATAGAAAGACTTACGTCACAAGCAACTGTTCTTGTTCTTGTTCGCGCTCCTCTTCCCATTGGGTGACGTCCAATATCCACTCCTTGCATTCTTGATATGTCTCTTCCATAACCTGTTTCTCACTGTCGGAAAGTCCGTGTTGAAACAATAGCTTAGATGGTATGTCGTGGCCTGGGAAGCATCCTGGAAAATAGTCGTTCAGGTGTTCTGCAAGCATACACGACTCCGGTGCCGTCATAAGGTAGTAGACATGCTATCTGAAATGAAGCTAAAACAAGGTCGAGCTTGAAACCTAAGAAACGCACCAATAGACACAGATTCTTAGTGACCAAGATATAATGCAGCCTGTCACGTTCGTCGTTCGTAACATAATCTTGGACTTTCTTTAGCTCTCTTTCCGTGAGCAGTGTCATGTCTGGATCAGAACTAAGTTCCTTCGCATAGTACTCCTGCCACGACAACGCAACAGAAGATACCTCGACTGCATATCTCCGGAAAGTGTCAACCACGGCTAGGCAGTCAAGTAAATCTGGAATCTGCCCCAGAATAAAAGTGGGGCGCAGGATGTTCCGCGTCGTATAGAAGACAAGCGCAGGTGGTACCTGTGCATCTGCAGATGCGGGTTCATTCTCTAGAATCGACGAGACATGATCTGTATTAGCAAATGAGGTTTGAGCTTTGCGCACTACAGATAATGAACACGAAGCACACCATATATTGCCCGGTGGCCTTCAGCGTTATATTCAGTATACATTCCCATCGCAGGTATCATCTGATGATCAAAATCTTGCATGACTCGACAGTATATAGACCAGTCAGACTCGAAGGGGCCAGTGACGGAAACTTTAGGTTTTGCACAGGAATGATTTTGAAGTACAAGACGCGTTAAGTCAGGTGACTCGTAATTGTGGTTCTCCTACAGTTGCGGACAACCAAACACAACAATATTTTTGGTGGCCATCCAGCGTGAATTTTTGGTGCCAAACCTGGGCCAGATCTGAACTCAGGGAGTGAAAATACGTCTAAACACAGTGGTCCAAAGTTTTTCCCACGAGGTTTTTGGCCCACCAAATTTTTGGACAATTTGAAAGACATTGTGTACCCCTTTTGGGTATCTGAGGCACCATTTTGGGGGCCTATATCACCAAAATGACAGGTCACTGACAAAAATCATTATAATTTAGCTATGTAGACTTTATTGGGTATGATTTCGCCCGTTTGCAGCTCAGCCGATAGAAGTTCGGGAGCATTTGAGGGATATTCCAGGGGTAATTACCTCAACACTTACCATTTTTAGCGCTAGAACGGCTCTATATTTTTGTAATATTTCAATGGAATCACGCTTTGGTGTCGTCCAAAATTGCTGATTTTGGCTGTCCGCAACTGTATCATACTACGAGACTGGTGCAAAATGTTCTATCGAAAACTATTCATCTTCTTCGTCAGAGTCCCCAAATAAACATGGCCCCCCATACATATCATCGTCATCTATTCTACCGCATTGTACATCCTGGGGTGAGACTCGATGTGAGAGTGCGGTAGGGATGCAAGGTGATTCTGTTTGCATCTCCGGCTCTGCCACGGTCAACGTACAAAGTGGCTCGTTCTGAGCTGTGAGTTTCATGTCTTTGGCGAGATTGGAGTGATCAGACGAAGGTCTTTCCTCCGACTGTGAACCTTCAGAATGTTGAGAATGATGGCGACAATGGTCGGTGGTTTCCCCCAAGCGCTCTTCTACTTCGTCGTTCATCGTCGCCTTGGGTTGATAGTCGCTTTCTGACTTGATCGATCGCAGGCTTATCGTAGAATTACGTGGTAGATTCCACATATGCGCTGTTTCGTCCAAACGATGCCTGACATAGCCGACACCCTCCCGACCGCGAGTAAAGGTGATGTCATCATTGTTGCGCACCTTTACGACTTCAAGGTTTAGAATTTTTCCGATGGTCGCCCATGGGTCCGGGTCGTTGAGAATGTCCAAAGGCAATCCTGGGTCATGTGTATCTGAGCCGCCGAAAGAAGAAAATCTGTGCGATGAATTGAAAGAATGTGATTCTACAGGTTCTGTTCGAGTGGCAGAATATGGGGGCTGAAAAGGTCGACGATGTCTTGTAATAGATATATCATCGAAGGATTTCACAACCGCTTCTGAAGTTTTGGCAGTGTATAGCTATAGCATCTTCTGAGCCTTCTGAGGAGTAATAAGAGCGCATTGTGTTTGGAAGGATGAAGCAGAAGTTTGCTTAACATCACTCATGTGGCAAAGAGACTGTGATATAGGACTGTCGCACTTGATGGAGCTATCCCATCCGAAGGACTCAGGATAATCGGGCGTAACGACGGTGCAGGGGAAACAATCGGAGAAGTCGAGGGGACGACGACTGTCGTAAGAAATGCTCGTGATTGGAACTCCATCCACCACGCAACTGTGAAAAGGAGCCCTGCGATGAGGGTGGTGATGTGTCCATGTCAAGAATGTACTCCTCTGTTCCTTGAGAATGAGAACCAAAAGAAAACGGAAAGCTGTTTAACGGGGGTGAGGGATACCGCTGCGGGTCTAAAAGATCGTGGGTGAGTATGGTTCCAGGAAGGTTTCTGGGCTCAGTAGTATCCATGTCGGCATAACCTGAATCGTCCACCCAGCTTCCGTGGAGACCATCTGCCTCGGTGCTCCGTAGCGGACTCTCATGACTAGTGACCATACTTGAATGGTCCGGCGAAGAAGGCTGCGACATTCGTCGGCTCAGATGATTGTTGTAAATTTGTCTATTATCATTGTTATCCATTGGGAACAAATGGCTGGCGCTTCCTGAAGATCGACTGGTGTGAAAGAAACTGTCACAAGACGTTCCTTCAAGCTAGGATATAGTCAGCGTCCTACATTGGATGCTCACCGTTCCCTTTGATTTTACCTGAACGTCCGACTCGCTGTCAGCATCGATGGGCAGGGGAAGATCTTCGTCGGGATCAATGCCAGGGCCTCCATCTTCGGCGTGGGGTGACTTTCCTTGCAGGGGAATGCCAATCATTTCTGAAAGAGGGATTGATAATATGCGTCAATTGCATCACGATAGGCCACCGCTGACACGATCAGCGCATAGTATTTAAGACAGGTCGACATATATCAGGGGATGTATCACATACGATTAGAAAAATCAAGCGTTTGAAGTATCTTTGAAGGTTGTTCGCGGCGCTTTGAGGTGCTAAATGAGGTGCCGTGGGCGAATGATGGATCGCGCGATGTTTGTACTATGCGCTATGGAGGGGTGACTGCCTTTGATTTTCGCGTCTCGTTGTGCATG